>NC_064237.1:8568269-8868269 GCF_023101765.2 Spodoptera frugiperda
TGTAGTGTTGTGACATGTTTGTATGATTTAAAATGAAGAAACACGGGATACCAAGTACTTGGTACAATTTTTTTTTAATCGTATTTTCAGCTGAAACTTCGTGTAGAGACTCTATTCAACCTGTATTCATCAGCGCTTCTTGATGTATATGGGTATTTTGTTACACGTTGTATATGTTGGTAGTTGTTAAGTGACCTGATTTTTGTTGAGGTTATATTTTATTTGTTAAACAATTCAGGATAAAACTATAAATTAACAGAAATGTATTATGATATTGGTAATGTAAAACTTGATTTTTACCTCATCAATAAATCAAATCAACTTATTTATTAGCAAAATACAGGTTACAAATAAATATAGAGTATACTGTAATAAAAAAAAATATTTTGATTTTTAAACACTTTGTAAGTTACATATTTATTTTAATCATGCAAAAATGAAACATAAGCGCGATGTATAGATTAATAATTCGACACTATGTTTTCACTAATACAATATAATAATTAATAACAATACCTAATGTATTTTACAAAGTTCATTATGTAGAGTTCTGCCACAGACACGAGGATACGACACACAATATGCTGTTTTAGAATCTTAGCAAAATTAATTTCCGTTCAACTTACATGTAAGTACATAATACTCAACGTACTTGTAGTCACACGAATATGTCAAAAGCACACACGCTTTAACTCTATATAAGTATCTTTATAATGGTCTTGTATAATTTATTTTATGATCTTGTATATAAATATTTAAAGTTAGGAGCACACTATACTTATAAACTATAAATGGTAATAACAGCTCTATATTAATTCGTAACTCCAATAAAATAATAAAAAAAAACTAAAATAAAATATGTGAAGTAAAACAAGGTTAATAAAATAAACTTACACAAATATCGATCAAAAATCCAGAATAAAACACACTAACAACACATTAACAATTATAAAAAATAAAAAGAACACTTTATAATCTCGTAATGTTTACAATAAACACACAACACACGCGAACTGCACAGCAAACTGAAGTACAGTGACACAAATTAGCGATGTTTATCATATAAATATATTGTGCGAGTATTTATCAATTGTGCGCAAGATTAAAGCCTACGGGCCGCGCGGTCGGCGCCGGCGCATAGCGAATATTGTCAACTGTTCAGACTCGCAGGTCTCGCAACCAACACGAGGTGGTTGGCCTTGAATGGAATAAACAATTTTATACACTGGCGATACCTGTTGGGTCAGCGTTTTGTTGAACGATATACCCATCAGACCCACGCTGTTTGAATCGCGAATCCGTTACGATATTTACTGATACGTTTGTAATTACATCATTAGTGTGCGATGTATGTAAGCGTTTAATACCTATTTGATAGTGGTTGGCACATGTGTTAATGTTAAGTTTTCCTGTACATAGATAGGTATATGATGGTATTCATTAATAAGTACTGATGCTTACGTACGTTGATTTTGTTCGTTAATACTTTCCTGTGTTTTTTAATCATATTGTTCTTTGTTATGTATATATTTTCCTAAGACAATATTAAAATAATACTACACTTTTTACAGACAAACAATTCAGAAAGAGTTAATGTAGAATGTTCTACATGATTGCTGTTACTTTAAAGGGTACAAAATATAAGTTATCAAGTTATCGCCTTCCCGAAATCGTGTTTATTTTAACGTACTGTATAGTATAGTATATTTGTTGTAATCGTAATAGATAATAAATATTTATGTCGTGGACTTGACATGTACACGAGATAAAGTGGTAACCAAACTCGTCTGGTTTCCTAATAAAGCCGTGTCACCACGCAAACGCGAAGCAATAAAGTTTTTCTTTAATGTAATTGGATTATAATAATCTGATGGGAATTCTTAAAAAAGATTTTTTTAGAATCAGATTTTGATTTTTATTATCTCTTTTTTAAACATTTTGACTAACGAATTCAAAAAAGATTATATCAGGATTGCTTCAGCCGTTTTCGAGTTCTATGTTTAGCAACACGTGTAACGATTAATTTTTTTATTTAAAATTTTTATTCTTAAGATATAAATCTAGTTTTGAATAAATTATTCTTAGCTTTATATTAACTTTAGGCCTGAATGGTCATAAATTGACTCATACCTTATTTATAGGTACCTACTAAGAACATACAGAAGTATGCTCTACTTTGTGACAAAATAGTTCGATATTTTTCATATTGATACAGACCTACACTTGAAATCTTTATCTTTATCTTTTGAAGAACACCTTTGTTGTAATGTATCTTTTGTTACGTTATTATTTGGAGTATTTTTATGAAATGGATGTATGATGACTGGTTAAATATTATCTTTCAAGTGCTCTCATCAATTGTGTGTTATTATGACATGTTGAGTAAAAAGCCTCAAGTTTGTCTCATAGCAATAAGGTATAGTTGCATTTTTTTTTAATTCACATTGATATACAGTAACATTTATACGTATATGAAATGTACAAAAATATGCAGATTTTTAAGTTAAAAATCATTTTTCAGAATCTTTTTTCTTTCCGTATTTTTTTTTTTTGTGTGAAAACATAGTGATATTCTTTGTTAAATAATTATTATAGTTTCACTATATACCTATTACACGTGCTTTAAAAATTCTAACGAATTTTGACGCTGATGTAATTTCCTTATTGTTTAACAAAACCGGTCCAACAAGCATTTAGCTAAGTAGGTACCTTCCACTGAACTTGTACAAAAAATGTGGGCTCAGTACGATACCTAAATGTTTGAAGGTCATGATTTTCTCATGAATATTTAAATTTTAGTTATCTTCATTGTTTAAAATAAATAGGGCAATGTGTATTATGTACCTAAACTGTGTATGTAATTTAAATACCTACTTGTATTTTGTTATAACGAGCAGATGGATCATCTAATGATAAGCTATTGCCGCTTATGGGCACCCGAAACACCAGAAACGTTACAAGTGCGTTGCTGGCCTTTTGGGGGTTAGGAATTAAAGTGTTGTTAGGGAATCGGGGAGTGGGCAACTAAAAATCTATTGTTTCCTCTGTATTTTGTTCCTATAATTTGTAAATGTTAGTAAGTAAGTATTAGGATAAAGTTAATGTTAAGTTATTTTATGTTCATAGAGATATTTGGTTTTGGTTTATTTTATTTTTTAAGTTTATACTGCATTTATCGCATTAGGTGTGCCTGTAATGATAAATGTAATGTTAGGATAAATAAATAAATAAATAAATAAATTTTATATCTGTTAATATAAGTATTTAATTGTTAACAATTTCATTAAATTTTAGCTAGCTTCTGCTAGCGTCTATCGTCCAAGTCAGTCATACCCGGTCTGTATACAAAATTACATCAAAATCCGTCACCGTGATTAGCGAAAAAATATCCAAACATCCAATCAAACAAACTTTCACATTTATAACATTAGTGAGATTCCACATCGCATATCATGAACTGCATCGTAAGCCTATTCAAGCCGCTATGTAGGTTAACATGCATCGACATTAACCTTATTTCAAGCAGTTTATTCGAATTAGAATTGTCAGCCAATGAATCAAATACACCTAATACCCACACAAATAAAAGATACAATATGAATGAACATTCAACTTGAATATAAATCTCTTTTTAATGTGACCTTCAAAACTGTGCACATACGATTATAGAACCACACTACCTACGTACGTTTTAAAAAGTAAGGTAAATGGAACTTTAATGGACTATAAATACAATTTTTTTTGGTAATGATTATGGGTAATGAGTAATTTTCCATCGACTGCTGCATTTTCCGCTTTTCCTAATTACACTTTTATCAAATCTGTTCAACCGTTGTGAACTGGTGTATTTTAGTAAGTCACAAAATTCTAGTTAAATTTTTCATTTATTAAATTCCTAAAAGTGAGTCTACGTACCTACAGTGTAATAAGCATTTCCAATGATTGTTAAAAAAAATAAACTTTTCTTATAATTTTGCGTATCATATTATTTATTTATTTTCATATCATTTCAAGAACTGGTTTTACCACATGCTGTAATTCTGAAAATTTGATAAACAGTGTAAAACAAAAAAAAAACATTTGATAACTAGAGTTAAAAATAAAATAAAACAAAGATGCAACAAAACGTGTATATAAAATATACAATGTTATATTTTTAGTAGACATATCCAATATTTATCTTATAAAAAGTAAAAATAAACAATATCTCGACGTTCATCTTATCTTTGCGTAGCGATCCCAGTACAGCGCATCAATAACGATATTAGGATCCAATGTAATAAACGAGAACGTCTCCAATTACCGGCCACAAATCCAATTGTGGCTGCAAATAGGATGCGAACGAACAAAGATAGTAACAAGAAAATGTATTCTTATTAAGTGACTGCAAGTCTATTATAAACAATCACTTTGAAGAAAAGGAGATTGGGAATAACTGATTTTACTGTAATTGACTGCAAGAAGTAGAAGCTTTTATTGTAGTTTTAAAATTGATATTGAATAATTAAAGTGGTAACAAAACAACCTAGTAGAAAAAGGAATTAAATTAGTAAGTAGGTATTCAATGAAAGTGCATCGAAGTTAATAACTTACGTTTAATAAGTTCGAAATAAAAAACAATACAAACAACAATAATTCAATAAACAAATACAACCTAAAATAACTAACACACATTTCTATGATATACACTTTAAAAGATACGTATTTATTTCTCACCTAAAAATAAATATAGTTTACTTAAAATTTCTTGTACAACAAGGTTGCGTTTTCTATCCTATAATACTAAAACAGACATCAGATAAAAGCAGCAAATGGCCAACAACAACTCCTTTTACCCTATTCCATTTTACAACCGCAAAAAATCGTTTGCCACAAAAGAGTCCAATCAACTTGCGTTTGTCACAGTAGCTTATCTTATAGCGTGGACGGGGACGAACGTGGCTATTTCTGTTCCAATTTTATCGACTCTTTGGATTTTATTTCGAATCGAAGCGGTTAGGTATACTATAAAACCCAAGGGAACAAAAGAAAAGGGTTGGGTTATGTCTAGCACTAGAAATGAATATAAAGGCAAATGTGTATTGTTACGAGTACCTATAAAGGTTGTTGTTCATAAACGTATGAAAGATTTCAAGGGTTCTCGGGTATGTTTTTGTATGTTCATATGTTTTTTATTATTTGTTTACGATTTTAGATTATGTTTAGTGATTATGGTTGTCCAATATTTATCGTTAAAAATATGTGCCACGATCATTTTTTGCTGAAAGATGTCAAACAGTCTTTATTTAAATAAACATGCTTATAAATGGATTTGAGCTCCTGGATGCCTTACCATCAATTTATTTACAGTAAAAAATCATAGTCAGTCAAGTTCGCACATATACCTCTTTTGAGAAGTAAGGTAATAAAATCTGATCTAAAATCTGATTATGGAGTATAAAACATACATTATTATGTACTGGCCCTATTCTCACGCCAACCTTCACGCTTCGACTTGATAGCGACACTGGTAGACCAATCAATCACTGTTATCGGATCTTGTTGTACATAAATGATTGATACGCAATTTCTTGTCGAGTCCAATGGTAGTGGTATAGTACACAGACAGATTTTGTTATTATCTGTCTGGCTTTTAGCCTATTTATGTATGCCGTATTTGGGAGATAATAAAGTAAAATGAAAGTGCTCTTATTTTCGCGTGTACTTCTGAGAATTTTTATAATGTAATGTATTTATTTTGGTGGTTCTGGACTTAATAAATATGTTATGTTTAATTGGAAGTATTGTTCTTTCCACTGAAGGGACTACGCATTTGTCAGAAACGAGCTCCGAGTTAATGAAAATAGGGCAGTAGCGCAAGCAAGTAAAGGGATCCCTGGTTATGGGCTGCTACGGGTAGTTAATGATGTCAATTAATCTATATCTGTACTTATATATAACACTGAAGAGCCTGTTTGAACGCGCTAATCTTCGGAACTATATGCTGATCCGATTTGAATAATTATATTTGCGTTGGATAGTGTATTTATTGAGGAAGAAGGGTATATAACATCACGCTTATAACTCACGCTACTTTGACATTGGTGCGTGTGCAAATAAATATACAAGTTCACATACACATGACACCCAGATCCGGAACAACAAATTATGGATTACACAAAGAGTTGCTCCGTGCGGGAATCGAACCTGCTACACGTTGTGTGGCAGTCGGTTATCCGGCTACTGCGTCAACCGTGCAGTCATCACGTATTAAACATAAGTTATATTTATAAATAACTTGTTGCTCTATGTGGGGTGATCCCACATTATATGATAATTTGGTACCTATAAATTCATTCTTCACTACCATTAGTCTAATGGGGCTCTGAATGAGTAGTAACACTCACGAATTTCAGACAAACGTGACAACGGGTCGGCCAAAGTAGCTTTTATCATAAAATATATCACACAAGGAAATCCCTACGAAGCCTCTTAACCTTGAAATGGGCACAAAGAAACCACCAAGCCACTTAAAGTGCCCAAATGTCCCTGATCCACTGTTTTTTTTTACACCATGTCGGTTTGAGACAAAAAAAAAACATAGGTATCTACACTATTCATAGTATTGACATGACACATGTTCCTATTTATAGTCTCGGTTGCTTAGCAGTTTGGTTTGATTATGTCTTCGTATCGTATTTATAGCATAAACATGATATGTGACGTGTTTATGCCTTATTTCTCCGAAGACAGGTCAAGTGAGTACACCCACTTTTTACATATAATCACTTATTAATCTCATTATGACAAAATTGTATCTATGAGATAAACAACAGGCACGACTCTAGAATCTCTTCTGAAATCGCAGTAGAGAATCCTTTGTCATACTTTCCTTATGGGTTACTGAGGCTATGACTCGAAGCAGAAGAAGGAACGGGGCGGTTTTTGGTCAGTAATGTCTGGCATTTTATAGCCTTATCTAAGTTGGGCGAAATATTTGACTGCATAGTTGGTGCGGTGGTGGGGGTTCGCTCCCCGCATGAAACAACTCTTTATGTAATCAACAAATTGTGATTTCAGGTCTGGGTGTCATGTGTATGTAAACTTGTATGTTTGTAAACGCACCCACCTACATCATAGTGTAGGATAATGTTTAAAAAAATCATTTGATGTTTTTGAGGTATACGAAGATCTGTGAGCTTGTATCTCACAAAGTTGTATTATATGGATGTTTAGATGGATGTACGTGTGTCACGAAGTGTCGTAAGTTATGCACTTTTGTGTACAATTATCTAAACAAATAATATTTAAAGTTATTAAATCTCTCATTTTTTTTTGTCCCTAATATTTATAGGCAACAAATGATTTTCTTCTTTCAAAAAATGGGTGATTCCTTTTGCATCGTGTTTGACAGTCGCCAAAATAATCAATTGACTAATAGAACAGTAAGGTAGTCATTAATGTACTTTGGAACCATTACAAAAAACAGTTTCCGCAGTACCACTCTGTCTATGAATAATTTATCAGCAAACATTGAGGTATGTGAGTACTCGTGGTTCGCAGTTTATTGACTCGCACAAACAATATTTTATCAGTCCCTACGCCAAGTGAAGTGACATGAAATGTTGATGAATGTGTTTTGTCGACGTCACTAAATTCTGTACCTCCGAGTTAGAAGTTGGTACTTAGTACTTAGTATTATAATCAAAGTCAAAGTCAACATTATTTATTTCAAATAGACTAGGAAGGCACTTTAGTATATAACACAGCAAATAATATTAAAGTATTAAAAATGTCTAGAAGTCTGACCTGTCCTGACCTGACCGGTCTGAAAGACTGACCGACAGATTACACACGACGCGACGCGGCGATTGTCGCGAAATGCTGCTCATGAATATGAGCCTCTAGCATGGCTTGAAACTAGTCGAGTTCCTCGTCAAAACAATACGTGAGTAAGCCGATAACATAATAATAAATTTAGTATGTCTCACGAAAGTTACAATAAAATGACCGACAGATGTCGGTCAGTCCTCTAGTGAAACTATTTGGTTGTTTCAAATTGTAGATTCCTATGAAGAAGAACGAGCAAGAAATTCCATAGGTTACTCTTTTTCAATCATCCAGATAATCACAATACAATTTTTGATTAAATCGGTGGGTGAATATCAAAATTATCATCCAATTTTGACAATTTGATTTCCAAATCTTATTAGTTATTTATTTATTTTTATTTAAGGCTTCATGAACAAAAATATGTATATTGGTGGGCTTAATGCCATGGGCATTCTATTCCCATCCAATCATAATGTAATTGAAGACGAGTCTTGCAAATATACGTCCAACTGCAAACTGTTATTATAAAAATTTATGAGAAATGATAAGAATCTTTACTCACTTATTTTAAAGTTTTTGTAGAGTTTGCAAATACCTACTCGAACCACGAGACACTAGACAGTCAAAGACGTCATCACTTAAATATTTCTAAATAGGTTTTAAGTATGCTAACTACTTCAGAATGGTGACTCAGCCTGTAATAAAAATTTAAATAGATTGTAATAAAATTAGTATTAAGGAGTGGTAGAGTAGAATAGATATTCTAATGATCACGTTTTACATGTGCTTTAAGTCTATAGATTCAAAAACATAAGGTGTATCTACCTTACCCACAAAAACCGCAATCAAACATAGTGAAAAATTAACTTCTTATTGTCACACTGTATTTTCCAAAAGGAGCTAGTTTAATGGGGATATAGCTAAACCATGTAAAGGGACTAAGAAGCATGAACGGAGGAACTTTGTATTCAATAAAGTCAGCTATTACTTAGTTATGCGGTTAGATACTAAACGTGTTCATTTCTAAAACAAGACGTATGTGTCAGTAGTAATAAAATATAAAACCGGTTTAGTATAATAAATTCTATACAATATAAATCATACTTTATGGAAGGACTTTGAATAATGGAATAAGATTAAAAAGTTGCTAATACAATAATACTTGTCTTTTCATTTCAACAGTGATGTCCCACGATTATGCTACGTGTGTGTGAGTGATGGACACCTGTAACACTTGAAGAGCTTAAATTAGTGCGTTGCTTCTACGAGGCCGCGATGGCAAATATATAGCTATCTCCCATTCTATACTTAGCTTCAGTAGATAGTAATTCAACTTGAAAGAGCATTCACACATTTTATTTTAATTTCCTTAGAAAGAATTTCTTAGCAGTTGTAGATTGCCTAAACATACCTTTCATTTTCTATATTTTCTTCCTTTCAGAACACAAACCAAATTCTGTTCCTGTAGGTATTATGAAACCTCGTAATTTTATTCGTTCAATGTTTTACTACTCGTAGATGATGTCAGCTTGCTTGTGTTTATAATTAATGCCTTCCATGACCATTCATATCTACGATTGTCGCAACGGGTCAAAGTGAATTTCGTCACGGATGTACGATAGTGTACTGAAGTACCTAATTCGTATTCTTTGTATTAATTGTTGTCAAGAGACGTGTTAAGAAGTTAATAATGGTTTAAAATGAGTGATTTTCTTGTATGTTAGGGTTTTGTTATAACTTTCGTGAGACATACTAAATTAATTATTATGTCATAGGTTTATTCACGTAACTGTTTGACGAGGAACTGGACTATTTTCAAGTTATGCTAGAAGCTCATATGCATACGATGCTGCGATTGTCGTGCTTCTACTCAGTAGTCTAGCCATGAATATGAGCCTCCAGTATGGCTTGAAACTAGTCGAGGCCTATGTTAGGGTTTGTTGAAAAACATGTAAGTATAATAACTATACTCTATAATGGAAACCAACCAAGTTCAAGATTCTCTATGTTTATATTATATTATGTATACAGTCAGTCACTTACCTATTTTAGGTACCTATAAAAATATCATTCATACTAGACCACAACCTTCCAACTATTTGATACTTAACCGGAAATATCCACATACCATCCTGTTGACATAGTAGTTGGTGTATTTATTTTTAAAGTAGACTTTAATTTAAAGTTTTCAGGGGGCTCGATAGATGGAGTTTAGATCGAGATAGATCGCGCTATGGTTTCGTTACCTCAAATTGGTTAGGTTCGGCGTCAATCTGATGTCCGGCGAGTACAAGCAACGCCCCTAGTGGGAATAAGTGATAATAATAATAAAGTGAAGTGCAGTAACAGAGGTGTTTGTGTTTGTGTTTATATCCCTCTGAAGCCGACCCTCTGAGTTCTGTTCATAAGGAAAAAATCATTCGTTCATTTCAGGCATTAATACACCCATATTACAATTTTGAAATCAATAAATTTAAATCCGAATTCAAAATTATATGAAATAAAAATAAAATACAATTAAACAAAATATAGTCAAGTTTTATAGTTTTACAATTTTAAATCTCTTGCTATATAAATATTTGATTGAACATCACATATAGAATTGAATTGCTACATGCGCACAAACGCAACAGGAAAACGGACCTGTATCTCGATGCTCTCTGTACAAGTCGAGATAAAAATTCGACACCCTATTCTCGCCGAACATGCCGAACTAATAAACTATTGAAAGGTAGATGTCTACTACTTATCTACATATAGATAGTATACTAAATATCGGTCAACTGCAAATTTCTATGTCTCTATCAACCATTTAATTGACCAAATAAAACTGATGCACCGATTGTATTGTTACATCAGAGACAATTGCACACAATTGACAGTTGTTGACACTACAGTGCAGTGGTGATAGGTACTTATTTAAGACGGGACGGGATTCAACTATCCAAGTATGGTATTTTATGGTATATAAAAATAATAATTGCAATAGTAAGCAATCGCCGCTGCCCATGGACACTTGAAACACCAGAGGCGTTACAAATGCGTTGCTGGCCTTTTGAGGATTAGTAATTTAATGGTTGTTGGAGAATCTTGACTGGGGAAGATTAGAATGAAAGTACTTAGGCCTCTGTTAACGCCACTCACGCAACGAAACACAACGCAAGCGTTGTTTTACGTCGATATTCTGCGAGGCCGTGGTATCAGTCCGGTCGAGCCGCCTCATTCGTGCTGTGTGGTTTTGTCATAAGCTCCATGCTCCGACCGAAACTGCAGCCATCATCAATGTGTCATCACAGTAACCCAGCTACAGTGCTAGACAAAATAATAGCCACATTGACCTCTTAATATGTACAAGCACTTACAATTTCACATTAAATTGTACACCACATTAAGCAAGTACAATGTAATAATAGACACATAATAATATAATGCATGAATTTATTCATTCATCAGAGTACGGAGGCAAAGTGAATTTAAATAATTTACTATTGACAAGGCTATGTGATTATTTACTATTCGACTCACATAGTTTGGCTAGAGTGAGTACTCGGCACGGAATACATGATATACAATTTAAATATGCGATTAGATAACTTGTAGTTAAGTGTACTAAGGTACTTGATGTTTATTCAGTATCAATGTAAGGGCATTGCTACTATGTTATCTAGAAGTTAGAAGCGTGACTGTTAAGGATAAGGGGTCTGATTAGAAACGCTAGTATTATTTTATGGGATAAATGAGCAAATAGATTACCTGATGGTAAACAATCTACGCCGTCCATGGACAACCGCAACACATGAGGATTTACAGGAGCATTGTACGAGTTATAGATGAGGATTGGGGGATTGGGGAGATTTGGAAGGGAAGGAATTAGGCCTTCAGTAGTTCAGTAACCTCACTCACTTGGAGAAACTCAACGCTATCAGTTAAAACATTCTTAAGTCTTACTCTATCAATCAGGACTTAAAAATTATGGAAGTAAAAATTTAGGAATATTAATGATCTGTACTTACAAATTGTGTGGTTCCCGGTAATTTCTATAATGTTTTAACAATAATATAATTATTATTTTGGTTTTGTAAAGCTATATTTTTAGATCAAGGGAATTCTGCAAACACTCTATAATATTATCTACACATCAAGTAAATGTTGCACGTTCTTTATATTTTGATGGAAAATATATTTTTTACGTCAAAGACTGAGAAAACACTTTGAGAAAATAAAACAATTTCACATTCCCTTAGCTCTCATTAAAGCTCTAGGAAAACTTCTAAAAGAATTTAATTGCTGTAACAATTATATCAGGCGCTCACTTCGCGTGAACATGAACGATCGAAAAATAAAACGAAAACGTTTAGTTTAACAATAGTTTTTATTTATTTATTTGTTTATAAAATATTTATAATAAATCATCTTTCATTTTGTTAATTTACCTATAGGCATTTACTAAGATATAATTAAATTATTTTCTAACAATTAATTATTATCTACATAGGTATTTATATCACATTCGCTGCAAAATACGTTAGGAAATTGATTAAATCTACTATGGTATAATTTAATCGGCATATTATTATAGGACTAATTACGATAATAATTATTCTTAATATAATTTGTTTCTGATATATATCTGATATTATGGTAAAGTTTGTTTATATTTATCACAAAATAAATAATTGTTATTACATCAATAAATACAATTCATTATTTAGATTTGAATTTGATCTTATTGACTGTACTACGGTTTTATTTGGAGACCTAAAGGTCTATTTTATATTAACAACTCATACTAACTCTTTGATAAATAGTAAATATGTAAGTACATTTAAGAAGGAAATAGAATTACCTTTGTATCTATATAAATAAAAGATATTTTATCATGTTTATATTATACAACTAACTTTCGTGAGATATACTTTTAGTTGTCGGCTTACTTACGTAATTATTTGTCGAGAAACTCCACTAGTTTCAAGCCATGTTAGAAGCTCATATTCATGACCAGCATTCTGCGATATAATATATGATGCGGTGACTGTCACGCTGCTACACGGGTACATAACTTGAAACTAGTCGAGTAAGTCGAAAAACAAAGAAAAAAATGTTTATCATATGATGAAAGAGTGCAGGTAACTACATGATATCAGAGATGGCACAAAAACAAAAACATTATTTATAAAAGGTACAAAGTACATTAATTATCCTCACTTTCGATTAGAAACAAACTTAGTCTAATTATAAAATCGAGTAACTGTTATCCAGTTTCTTCCCAGTTAACATACAATCTCGATAAATTAATAAGTCATCGTCCCAGAGTTATTTTTTCCTTATTTAATGGATTTACAACAGAATATCATCAATTACAAAAAAAAATGTAAACAGATATATGAAAGGTATTCCCTCTGGTGTGAATCAACGGGAACGGAGTGGTTTTTAGTCAGTAAGAGTCTGACACTCCGTCTTGCCTTGCTCAAGGCAGGAGCAGTTATTGAATAATTTTCCCCACTCAAAAAAAAAAAAACATTTGGCATTTTCATGACGCAAAGTGGACAGTTAACTTTAGTTAAATTAAGAAACTGTTGGTAATTCTCAAAATATTAAGCTTCATATACCTAAGTACATATATTTGTTCAAAACAAGGTTTATTAAATTCCTTTTACATGCATAACTGAAACGGTAACCAATTGTTAACAAAAAGAAAATTGTATGAAAAGTAATTCAATTAACTGCGCACTGGAAAAATAGCAATAGCATAACAAAGCTTTAAAAGCGATTCTGAACTCAATAGCTATTCAATTAAAATCGCTATTCCAATTAACTGTAAATTAAAATTGTAGACTAAGTTCTCTTATTATTGTGTAGTAGTGATGGCTCGGAACGGTAAAGTTTACCACCATGAAGGTCTTATTAAGTGACGCCTCGAAGTGGACCAATTTCCACTCTACCTTCAGTTAATATCACCTGGCTCCCTAACTAAATGGCATATCAACACTTGTAGTATGAGTAAATAGAAAAATAATAAAAGGTTTAACATAATTTGTTGAATATCAGAGGCTTATTATATGTTGTTCATTAAAATTTCTACTCACTTGTTCGATAAGTGTTTAAAAGCCATTTGTCTAGAGGGTTGTAGTACTTTCATAATACTTAACGAATCACATTAGTCACTAATTAATACTTAAAATACGTTTAAATTCTTTATTTCTGAACTTAGACTGTAGGTTTGATTCAATTGTGCGCTGTTGGAGAGGCTTACGACTTTTCCATTAATTCAAAATTCGATATTATGTTTTGTTTTTTAAACTTTGCCGCACACTAGAATGTTCTTCTGTGTCGTGGATGCACGTAGAAATATACAATTTCACATGTATATGACAACGTGACCCGAAACAACAATTTGTGAATCGCACAAAGAGTCGGTCCATGCAGGTATCGAAACCACTACACGTGCAACCAGCTACCCAGCCACCACGTGCTGTCATTTATGTGAATCTCTACTAAGTTTATTTATTTAATTGATTAAATCCTCTTTCCACAGATACAAATCAAACCTTACATCTAAAGTTCCAAAAATTTCAATAATAATCTAATCACAACACATAGATTTTACTTTGTAGAATTCTTTGCTTCCATTTCTTTGTTCTTTTCTTTGTCTTGATTGGCCATCTTCAGCTGTCCATGCTTCCAGTCCTCTGGGTAGCCATATTGTCGTACGTCATCCCACCATTGCTGTTTACCATCCGCCCAGAAGATGTAGACCACGTTTGTGCCTACTAGGACGGCGAAACAAACCCAGAATGCTATCCGCCATTGGGCTAGTGTTGACTGGAAATAAGAAAAAAAATAAAGTTAATTTATATTATTCATGTAAAAATGGGTCTATTTCATACTCTAATCGATTAGTCTCTGAAGAAGAATTATGGTAAAGTTAGGGTTCAAAAAGTGACCTTATTTTTGGAATTGTGTATGTGCTATTTTGTTGTGTAAGTACATAATGTAATAATTTGGTTGTTTATAAATACGTGTATATTGTTCTGACACTTATTCCCATTCTTTACCTTCTTATGTATATTTCGTATTTCTCAGTCAAGCCAATGTAAATTGTTTATCTATACATATAATAAAATCGTAGAAAAGTGCTGTCTGTACATTGAAAATAAAAATAAAAAAAATAGCAGGGGTTATTGTTATGTCGATGTCGAACCCAAAAATGTAATTAACTTTTTTTTTGTCTGTTTGTCTGTTTGTCTGTTTGTCTGTTCGTCTGTGCGCGCTAATCTCAGAAACGGCTGATCCGAGTTGGATGCGGTTTTCACGAATATATTGTGGGATGCTTAAATTTACATTTAGTGTTTGTTTCATGTCAATCGGTTCATAAATAAAAAAGTTATGTCAAATTAAAGAATCACGTCGAACATTCTATGCTTATACCATTAATCTCCGCAACTATTTGACGGATTTGGTTGAAATTTGGTACAGATATAGTTTAAAACCTTAGAAAGGACATAGATATATTTTTATTTCAAAAATCAAAAAATAAAAATGAAATAAATTATTTATAAATAATTCTATTTAGATCGTTACACGACTTCGGTTCATGTTATTGTTTTAATTCATCGAAAAAAAGTAAATAAATAGTAAAAAGGTATGAAAAAAATAATATCAATATAATAAAACATTTAGTACAAAGAAAATGCTCTAACGGAGTATAGATAATTCTATGTCGATCGTTACACGACTTCGGTTCATGTTATTGTTTTAATTCATCGAAAAAAAGTAAATAAATAGTAAAAAGGTATGAAAAAAATAATATCAATATAATTAAACTTTTAGTACAAAGAAAATGCCCGAACGGAGTATAAATAAATAATCCAAGTTGTCTTTATCCTCGATAGATGGCGTTGGGATCGAAATAGATCGCGCTATGGTTTCGTTACATTCATTTGGTTGGGTATCGGCCGAGCGCTTCGGTACTATCGTAGAAAAAGTGTATTATCAGTCGTATGATTATTTGTCTGTAGTGGTCCTGCTGTTTCGTATATTCTAAATTGGTTTCGTTGTATTTGTCAATTATAAGTTTATTTGTTGGGTTTTCCTGGTTTTTTGGTTAAACTATTTAACGTAGGTTTAGTTTGATATCGATTATTAGTAGTTACTGTAGTTAGTTTTTTTAATAAAATTGTAAGTCTAATTTATAAATTAATTAGATTAGATTTAAGTCGTTTCTTTTAAATTATTTAGTTTAAGCTTGGTTATTATAGCATAGAGGATAGGTTGTAATATAGTTTCTTTTTTAATTGTTATAAATTCGTAATTCGTAGCTTTCTTTAGTTTTAAGTTAGTTTAAGTCCGTTTTTAAACTATTTTTTCAATGCCCTAAGTGAGTATACATCTATTAAATTCAAACGCAGAGCTCATTATGTTGATTTTTGAAGAGTTCCCTGGAATATCTTCCACATCTCATTTTTGAAGAGATCCCGCGAGATCGGGAACCTTTTTTATACCAAAAACTTGCCGGAAGTCACAATTCCACGCGAACGAAGTCGCGGGCAAAAGCTAGTGAGGAATAAATGGCTTAAAACGTATATTAAGCTTTATAATACATAGAGGTATCTAAATTAAGTATTTTAAGGGGGTCTAATATCATATCAAAGCACACCTCAGGTTTTAATACTACATTATAAATTGGCAAAATCAAATATTGAACAAAAAGCCAATGCACTCAGAATAAAAGTTTGCTCTTGTATAATTGATTCACTTATCCCACATTATATCCGATAATTGATTTAATTCGATCTATTAATATCCTTTGGTCTGAACAAAGTATAAACAAGATTGAACAAGTTCAAAGACATGAAGTTCGCATTAAAGCCGCAAGCTGGAGTTTTGTCGAAACTTGTCATTGAGTTGAGAATATTTTATTATTAAAGGCCCATCTCCCAAGTTCTGAGAGTAGGCTTCTTAGAAAATTGTTCAGCGCAATTTTATTGGTTTATATCAAAGTTCGTGAATTGATAAATGACAGTTTTATCGATTATTATCTGAGAAGTTTTGTATTGTTTTTTGGGTCTGATGATTTTAGCTTATCACAATATTATTAACTTACAGGTTTGTATTTGGTTTGTTGTGATTCCATGATGTCAATATCCGAATTAATAACATTATTATTCTTTACTAGCTGCCTCAAACATTTTTATATTTTCTAACACATCTAACAGAACAAAATACTAAAAGGATGTCGGTATTAAATAAGTCGGTAAGAAACAAACAATTATGAGACACCGACTTTCGAAATCTAAGTCAATTTGATTATTTTAATGTTTTTTAACCGTCTTTCTTAGTGAAGTCTGCTATATTTTTTGGTAAAAAAATATTTAGATATGAAATGTGTTAATGATACCTAACTCTCAGCCAAGTCACGAAGATGTTTTTATCAGAAATAAATCTGATAAAAAACCAGGCTGTATGGAGAGATCAAAAAATGTTACAAAAATATATCGAAAAATAGGCTAAGGCTTAGTCTATTTTCGTAACATAAGTAGGTACATAAAAGTAATCTATATGATGTTGTTAAGAAAGCTAAGCCGAAAATAGGGTCTTTTATAACTAAATTCTTAGGATCTATCCTAAATAACTACATCATTTTAAACGTTCTAACAAAGGATTTTGTCGGGATACGCTTAAAGTACCCACTTACAATGTATTTCTTTTACAGAAGACTATAACAAAGAACGGTATTATTATGAAGGAATCGTTTGATTTTTGTAAACAGGAGCTATTATTATGTATAAAATATATTTATACATACTATTATATAAAATGGCTTTACTCAGGACTGGTGAATTGTGAAGGCATTATTTTATTTAAAACCTTTACAAATGTAACTTTTGTTGTAGCAACAATTCACATTAAACTGAAATTAAATAATTTAATCAAAAGGTTCTCTAGTGCTCTAAATAATATAAAAAAGTTTTTCATTGAAGCCCTTTATAAAACTCAATTTACGACATTCTAACGGAATAAAAAAGTATTTCGCTACGTTATTGACCAAATATTTGGATGCCGTATTAATCGATTATCCGAAACCATATTATCGATGCTTCCATAAGCAGTTTTTTTTTTGGCTTTTATTAAAAACATAACATTTTCTTCCTTTATATTTCGCCCTTTTTTGATCATGGACAAACAAATATTTCCCCAATAACTTTCTGATCGACTCTTATAGCAGCGTTTGTCTTCAAGGTCACTAGACACAAACCATGATTAACAAAGAAAGTATAGTTATGAAGTCTTGTAAAACAAAATTTCTTCATACTTACATCAGGTGTCAACAGCCCAATCAGATATGGCGTAATAATTCCAGAGATGGTGGAAGTTCCATTGATCATGGCAGTCAAGGAGCCAGCGTAGTTCGGTGCCAGGTCCAACGCATTGACCTATGGACATAGAGAGTTAATATTAAGCACAAGCACTGCCAAATGGCTATTACGTCAGTACATGAAAATTAATGGGAATACGTGGGTGAGGCCTTGAGAATGGATATTTGGCACTGTTGTGATTTTTGCCCAATAAAGTGTAAAGTTTTGAATTTGTTCGTATTGCAAATGATACTCTATTATTAAGCGTCGTGTTATAAAGCAAGACCTTCAAGTATATGAAGTGTGGAAGACCCATACTTATGTACGAACGGGCCGGCTCGACCGGAATGATACCACGACTTCACATGAAAACCGACGTGAAACAACGCTGTGTTTCGTTGTGTGCGTGAGGTTACCGGAGACCCATTTACCTCCCTTTCCAATCGTCCTAATCCCCAATTCAACAACCATTGAATGCCTAATTCCCAAAAGGCCGGCAATGCTCTTGTATTTCGGATGTCCATGAGTGGCGGCCATTGCTTAGCATCAGTTTGTCCCTCTGCTCGTTAAAAAACAGCACAAAAAGCGACTCCTGAGATTCACGCACTCTAATATTAATGGAAGTTATTCAACGTTTTCCCCCAGATCATTGAAATCAAAGCAAACTTCGAAAAGTATCATTCCAGTTCACATACTACACTAATTAACTACGTACCTATTTCCAAAATAATTACTCGCATATATTTCAGCTAAGCAAATACTAATTCCTATAGCAAATTATTCCAAGAATTTGCCAAGTATAAGTCAGTACGAGTAGATTACGAGGAATCAAATAGCTCTGTGTGGAACTGAATCACCAAAGCGTGAAATTTCTGTGATATCAATCCAACGGTTGGGTGAGCAAGAAACAATCAACGCCACGTTATTAGAATTGGAACTAGATATGAATGAATGAGTGACTTAGTTCACTGTAATGGAGGTTCAGTTTCCGTACTTTTTGGGGGACTAATTTTGTTTTTGCAAATATGTGCATAGTTTTCTTAAACAAATGGAAAAAATAATTAATTCGCAGAATACTGCTCATGAATATGAGGTGAATATGAGCCTCTAGCATGGCTTGAAACTAGTCGTGTTCCTCGTCAAACAGATACGTGAGTAAACCAATAACATAATAATAAAAAAATCATCTGAAAGTCTTATTTACGGCCTAAAAACAGCCGAACATATTCAAGATTCAAAGCAAACATAAAAGGATACCAATTTCACCAAAGTTTACGTTCACAGCGATATATTCTTACAGACTTGCGTCAACAGAAATATCAAAGGTACACGTTTTTATACGTGACCTCTATAAGTCGGAGGTTCATCAAAATTCAGGTCGGACTCTTACTTTTGGAGCAATAAAGAAGTACTGACATCTGCCGACTTATGGACGTCGTTCTTAAAGTATTTTAACCGAAATAATTAAGGAACAAATAAGTAGGTCACCCATTTTGTCTAAAAGAAACAAACTAAGATGGTCTGCTTCTTAAGTTGTAAGCAAAAACTACCACCACAGCCGCCCATAGACACCCGAAACACCAGAGGCGTTACTAGTGCGTTTTGGAACTTTTGGAGTTTAGAAATTTAAGGGTTGTTGGAGAATCAGGGATTGGGATGATTAGGAAGGCGATAATTGGGCCTCCGGTAACATTACTCACTCAATCTATAAATCCATTTATTAACAGCAACGTAAGGATCATAACATAACAAAAACCTTTAACCCTTTGGATCTCCATAACCAAATTTAACAACCGTAAATCGTTCCCAAACGTGCCATAAACTACACTAGCGCCATTATCGCAATGGTATTCCGCAAACATTGGAAAATTACTACATTATTATTACCTTCATTCCGCTGTAGAATCCTCCCATGAGGGCCATGGAGGCTATGAAATAAGCGACGGCGGCGAACCGATCGCAGCCCGCATATGACGCCAATATAATACATATTGCGGGGCCGGTGGCAGCTGAAACAAATTACAAGCAACTTATGAAACGTGCCGCAATAATAGAGAACTATTCCAAAGAAACACGTAGAAGTCATTTGTGTGAATGAGAGGGAGGCGATTGTTGGTAGCTGTTAAACGGTGCTTGGATTGTAGTTTCCTTGTAGTATGAATTTTAATGATAGATTATCGTGAAACCTATAGTGCCTTTACCAGTAGATAATAATTGTAAGAACAAGATATTCCATACAATGTAATTTTTACTCAATTTCTGTCATATTTTTTAAGGGGGGAAAATCATCCAATTACTTCTCCCGCCTTGGACGAGAAGGACTACATTTGAACTCAGAGCTTAATTCTGTTGTATCTTTCACATAATAAATGTATCTTTCTAATGAAGTAAAGTCACTGTTGACTTTATATAAAAATATCAAAAACATTGGGCTTGAAAGTCTATCTCTAGATGTACAGGTAAAAATTTAAGCAATATAATTGTTTTATACGTGGTGCGTTATATATTTTCACGAAAATAAAAACGCAATTTTTATCACAGTACTCAGCACAGTAACTGAAAATCCTTCCTCTGTTTTTATTTGCACTAGAAATGGGAAAAAAGCAGGAATCAAATTACATTCGTAGTAGCCAATTACGGAGCTCATAGGAGAATGGTTCCAACTCAATAGCTGAGGAAATTATTGTTTTCTCTTTGGGTTTGCAGAGCAAACGATTGGTACTGTTATAAAGTCAAGTACTTTTTAATTATTATTTGATTATTGCAATTCTGCTCTACGTGTATGTTCTATTATTGATTTGTTCTTTATTATAAAAAACGTTGCCTCACACTAGGATTTTCTCCTGTGGTGCGTTTACAAACATACAATTTCACATACATACATTATCACAATTATAGTTCCATTAATATTTTAATATTGTATTTTTTTATGTTATGCATTAGTTAAAGTTTCTTAGCACTTTAGGATTATAGATTAAAGATTCATCATTAATTCAATATCACTTACTTAAAGAGCACAAAACTAAAAAAACCCTAATAAATTTTTATACATCAAAACGGTATCTACACACAATACACTTAAGTGCAATTAAAAAATAACTTTAAAACAAAACCAATATTACCTATAGTCGTGTGAATAATTCGTCCAGTCTTGATCGTGTGCCAATTCCTCTTAACACAGACGTCACACACCCACCCGAATATAAAGGAGCTTATCCACATAGCAAGGTATGGGATAGCTGTTAGTGTTCCCGTGGCTGCAATGTTGAATTTCAGTACATCTGTCATATACTTTGGAAGATCTGTCACCATTGTGTAGTATCCCCAATCGTGACCCACCTGGAAAAAGAATATAGTTCATTATTTATTTATTTTTTATATACAAGAGGAAAGTAATTATGGAAGAGATTTCTTGTAGTATCAGTATTACGAGATTTAAATTCCTTATGAAGCGAGTTGAGGATCTTTTGAGAACACAATTTCGTAGAATTGATAAGATACTACAGAGTTTCTTATTTGATACTACTCGTAAATAACTGTAGACTTTAACAAATACCCTTTTGTAAATGAAATATGAAATACACCACATATTTTTCCCGGTCTAAATTATAACAAAGACAAAAAGTCAATATAAAACTATATAGACATATACAATAGTAACACCACTATCTTCTTCACAACAGTTGGTCTAATTAATTTTCTCTGTGAGAATAAACAAGCGAGCCTTTATTACGTAAACCTTTTATTATTATCCAATTAGCAGAACTATGTGAAAGTGCTTTGTTCGTAAGTCCTCGTGCGCGAGGCCGGTGACGATGCAAACAGTTAATAAAATAGTAGTTTCATACTAGGTAGTGTTATACATTCATACAGTTTTAATGTTGCTTTCTTAAGGTACGCGTCCAAAGGCCCACATCGTACGCATTCCATATGACGTCATCGGTACGCATCGCATGTAGGCATTGCCGATGAAGCGGTCCGTACGATGCGGATCAGTGGTCGCAGTTGTATGAGTTTCTACACAGGATAAACTAAAATCCGTTACGTGGGATGCGTACGATGCGGGCCTGTGGACGCTTACCTTTAGAGACACTGTCCACGCAGCGTCATGTGACGAATGCATGCATCCTTTACAAATAAAAGGTGGCTTAAAAATAACAAATGCTGGCATAAAGCTATCAACGCAATGGGAACGGAAACGCTCCCATTGCTTATGTAGGATGCATGGATTCGTCAAATGACGTTAAATGGAAATTGTCATTCAGTCTGAATTAGAAATTGATTAGAAATGTGATTGCTTAAAGTACGATCTTAAAGTCATTATTCTCTGGTGAGGCATGATATCAAGGTACATATTATTAAGTCACTTCCACCAAAGTCTTCGATCAGCTCATTATACCTATAGGTATCTCATATCTTAATATTTTTAAATAGAATTGGGCAAATATTTGCAACGTCAAAGAAAACATACATCAGATTAATTATTATTTACCTTACCCTTATAAACATCTACGAAAATCGATATGGGTCGTCTAAACCCCAATTATGTGAAGACAGGTGACACCTTGACACCATCGTATTTTGTATATGGTTTACCCTTTCTATGTCACGGAGGGCAGATAGCATACCTATATATTTTGCCCTTTGTATGTACGGAGGGTAACTGATCGTAGACCCATAAAACATTGACATTCAACAACCTTCATTTAGTCACTATGGAAAATGCCAAACAAAAACGATAGGGTTAAAGTATAATGACGTAAAGTAATAAGAACCTTTTATGAGACATAATTAAAGTAGTCAATAATATTGTTATTGCATTTGATAAGAAAAATGTAAAAAGTTAATAATTCTGCAGTTTTTGCAATTAGCACGACAATAAAGAGAGAATGGCTGAATACAAGAAGTTTACCATCTGAAAAACTTATTTATAAAACAAGAGTAATTATTCAACGTATGCGCGATATAACAGATCATCATATTTGGTTTGTTGAACGGGACAAAAAAAAATTGCAAAACTCATACTGAAGTAATACCTATGTGACCAATGGACCATCTTTTTTTTTAAATAAATTATTAAAAAATAATTTATTAAAAAAAAAGAACAAAGCGTTCATTGTGGCGGACTTAAGGGAAGAACTTTGTCCAGTAGTGGACGTCTTCTGACTGATGATGATTATGAGTTAAAAATATTGGGTTTCTTATATACTTACAGCAGCAAATAGCAGCGCCCACACAGGCACACTCCTCACAATAGCCTTCCAAGGCACAGGGTCCCGTACACTCTTCGTATCAGCGCTGGTCACTGTCTCATTCAGGTACTTAAGTTCTTCCTCCGAAATGTAAGGATGTGTGTTTGGTGTACTGTAGCATAGGATACTCTGGAAATTGAAGAATTTTTCATTGAAATGACAGTTCACAGATAGGTATTTCTGTTCTAAATTCGTTTAAATAGAGGCCTATGTACCAACAGACACTTAAATGAATTTAGTGTATGAAGAAGTCGTTCGTCGTCAAGTCAGGAGATGGGTAGATAGATGACTTGAAACTGATAGAGCAACGGGACCTTTCTGGTTGGGAGTGGCAAGCAATAGAGTCTATTGGAAGGAATTGGAGGAGGCCTCTGCCAAAAGGCACACCGAACTTAGGGACTTCTTATAACCGCATGTTTGGGAATAAAGGCTATTATTATGTTATGAACAGGTAGGTAGGTTGTAAGTCGTAAATAACTTAGACTTAGATTGCGAATAAAACTCAGGTTCGACAATCAATGACCTTAATAATTAAATTTTAAACCTTTGCAATAAACTTTAATTGACAAACTACCACCAGTTATATTCACTTAGATTAAAATTTATTGTTATTTTACTACTTGTTCTTTATAGCAAATATTAATAATTTTAGTAACATTAATTATTGTATAAATAAAATAAACCCGTGGTATACCGGAACGTTGATATACGCGGGACAAAATGTACAAAAAAAGGTGTTCTATTGTGTGCCATATACCAATTGACAAGAGGTTTAACCTCTCTCACAAAACGTTTTTAGTGACTATAATAACTATGTAACTATCGTATCCGTAACATGTCAGTCCCCGATTCCCCAACAACCCTTAAATTCCTAATCCCCAAAAGGCCGGCAACACACTTGTAACACCAGAGGTGTGGCCATGGGCGGCGGAGATTGCTTACCATCAGGTGATAAGTCTGGTAGTTTACCGGCCATGTTCCATAAAAAAATGTACAAATTACAATATTAAAACTGTTTGAACTAGCTAGAATCACTAAATCCCAGTGAACAGTTTCTATATTTGAACAAAAAACTTAGCAAATTCAGTGCTCTTAGTCCATTAAAAATCCTACGTATCTATTATAAAAACTAATTCAAAATTGACTTACCCAAGCCAAAAACCACAATATTCCAAAGCACCCGAAGAAGTAGAACACATTAGCCCAGTCTCCATCTCCAGCCATCAGGAAACCAGACATGAAGGACCCGAAGATGTTACCAATTTGGGCTCCTCCGAAGACCAGGGCGCCTTGTCGTGAACGCTCATGAGGTGGAACCCATCGAGCCAGGACTATCATCAAGGCAGGCATTGTGGGACCCTGGAATATGTAGAAAAAGAACGTTTAATATTGTCTAATTTACGTCTAATTTCATAAGAAATAGTTTAAGTTACTACTCGTAATCCCTCTAATAAAGTATTGGAATTAGAGGATCATCCAGCTACTAAAATTATAATGAATAAGGAGTACGACAAGATACAGTAGTACAGATTAAATATTCGATAAATATTTTATCCTACTAGTCACACAATTGGTAAATTCGACTAAGTAAGTATCTTTTATAGCTTAAAGTGAAACAGGAATATTTGTATTAGTTTTAAGACAGAACACGCAAATGCGTATACCATTTATAATATACCTGACACGTGCATAATATACCTATCTAAACTTCTTAGAAAAGATAAATTGTTGTATATTTATCAGGATTTAAAACAGTTTCACATAAATAAACCGATTCAAATTGCAATCCAAAAACACTCAGTTTATAACAACGTCGACTAAATTGCAGTTTCAATAAAATATTTAAAAATGGTTCGCAATTTTTCAGATTCATATTTCACATCGTAGTATCTGATAGTGTTAATAACGGTACGTTATTACATTTTGATATTATTTTGTTTTATTGGAAAACAAATGCATTTTCTTTTATGGAACAAGAGTATTTGATGTTCCATAATACAGGAAAAGGTCATTTCGAACTCCTCCTAACAAGATGGTATGCTTTTTTTTTTTTTTTTCGGGGGGAAAATCATCCAATGACTTCTCCCGCCTTGGGCGAGGCGAGAGGGAGTGTCAGACTCTTACTGACTAAAAACCACCCCGTTCCTTCTCCTGCTTTTCGAGCCGGAGCCCCGGTAAACCCGCTAGGTAGTCCGCAGCTCCGGGCTAGGTAGTCCGCAGCTCCGGGGTAGTCCGCAGCTCCGGAAGATGGTATGCTTAAAAAATCGATTAGATATGTCGAAATAAAAAAGTTTTAATATATATTTTAAAATTAGAATTGTAATTAGCTTAACATATTTCTGTTTTTATAAATCAACGTGATTGTATTTCTGTTATTTAGCTACATACCTAAGATTATATTATGCCAGTATTTTAGATAAATAAAATAAATATATTATTATAATCTTTGTAGCCAAGTTGGTTAATTAAAAATCAATCAATCTTTTATTTGGATAAACAACTTTAACCTTCACAGAATAAAGTTTAAAATGCACATAGAACATCAAACTTTATTTCCTGCATTAAATAATTCTAATCTAATTCAATATCTTTGTTCTACGTTCTAACAAAAATGTCAATAAAAGTGCAAGAAAAAAACCTTGAGTTGCATTCGTGAGAGGGAAGGAGACACGATAAGAACAAGGCTGTGGCTGCATTTGCACGATTTAATGGCCAATCAGTCACTTGTCAATGAATTTTAATAACAGTAATCTGCAAGTTCTGTTACACGCGGTTACTTCCACGATTTTTGATTGACACGAACGCAAGACGTTAAGGTGGCGTTGAAACAATAATACTTGTGTTATTAGACAGTTTTGTAAAAGAGATCTGTGTAATTGTTTTTTTAAAAATAACCTTTAGTTACTTATTGACGACAAATTTTAAGATAATTTTTGCTTCTACCTAGCCTGTGTGTTATTTCAGACTTTTTATCTATTTCTGGCTGCTATGTTTGGTTCATATTTCTTCTTTACTTTTTATGTGAAGAAAGTACCAAGCATTCATCCTGAACTTTGCATTGATAATATATTATATGATCTATGTATTATACATAAAAACATTCCTCCTTAATCACTCTATCTATTAAACCGCATCAAAATTTTTTGCGGAGTTTTAAAGATTTAAGCATACAAAGGGACATAGGGACAGAAAAAGCAACTTTGTTTTATACCATGTAGTGAATAGTAGAATTACTACAATAATTACAAGTATTAAAACTGCTATAAGCACAACCAAGATTAACTGAGTAATAATAATTAACAAAATACCTGACTACATTACACGTTTAAAATTGTTACCGTACGCAAACAGTAAATATATATTAACAAAATAACTGACTACGATAAATCAGTCACATTTTTGTATTGTTCTTAAAATCATTGTTTTAGCGCCACAGTCATTCTTTGTTTATAAATATTTTGTTAAAATATTCACATAAAAGAAGTTTTTGCTGGACTGGACATGTTTTACCTAATGTTGCTCATTTGCAAACAATAAAATTACTACGGTAATCGCATCGGTTGGTTTCTAATTGAATGAAGAGCTATTTATGTATGTATGTATGCGATGGCAAGAATGCGGATAATTATAATGGTTGTCCTGAAAAATGGCGTCACGTTTTTATTTTTATTGTATTTTGATCTCTCAATGTTTTTCGGAGTTTTTAGTACTACTTGAAGTGTAGGGTTATGTTATCCCGGAGCTGTAGACTGCTGTGCTAAGCGGCTTACCGGGGTTTCAGCTCGAAAAGCAGGAGTAGGAACAGGGTGGTTTTTAGTCAGTTAGGCTGCGAACGCACAGGCAGGTGGCTTGCTTAGCGCCTAGTGTCTAGCGTGTCACCTAGCGAGTAGCCCAGTAAAACGAACGCTTAGCGCCTAGCTAGTCGCTTGGCGTGCATCCATGTAAACAAAAGTGCAGCCGGTCGCGTTCATTTTAGAACGTTCGTTTTACTGGGCTACTCGCTAGGTGACGCGCTAGACACTAGGCGCTAAGCAAGCCACCTGCCTGTGCGTTCGCGGCCTAAGAGTCTGACACTCGTTCTCAGCTCGCCCAAGGCAGGAGAAGTCATTTTTCTCCTTAAAAAAGGGTTACATAATGTTTGTAATTTTATTAATAAGTTATGCATAAAAATTACCGATTCTGTGAATACTGGATAGGTATCATTCACTTAGTTATTTTATGACATTCACGTCTCTGCAGCTTGCATCATGCAGCCGAACACGTGGCTTTCCGAGGATTTCCCACACAACACAATTGATTTTCTTAAGGTATGTAGGTACTAATTAAGTAAGAATTTTGCATTCTAATATCTTATATACTATACTAGCATTGATTGACTGAATTTTATGTGCATTTTAATATTGCCATCACGTGTACCTACATTTGAGAGTCTTTAAGAACTCTGTTTTAATTTTATGTACTTGTGGCAATTCAACGGTTATCTCAGTGTTCCTTAGATATCCTTCACGTTTTCCAAAAATGTAATCATAATGATCGTATTTCATTTCCTGGTCATTATGACGCAGCCCCCTCGTCCGTGTAACAATTTCCTCCTGGCGTTGCTGGGTTACCTATACGACTATATTATATATTATAGGTAGGTCTATGGTGGCTTTTTCACGTTAAACAGATTTACGACACATCCCAGCATCTTCTTTTTTAAGGGGGGAAAACCATTCATTGACTTCTCCTGCCTTGCCCGAGTCGAGAGGAAGTGTCAGACTCTTACTAACCAAAAACCATCCCATTCCTACTACTCCTTTTCAAGCTGGAGCCCCGGTGAACCCGCTTGGTAGTGCACAGCACCGGAATTCCGGCATCTACTTACTCCAAACTTCCGGCATCTACACCAAATCATCAATCATAAATTCATAACCAATCCAGTTCCCAATCATTTTTATCTACATATTTTACTTATCACTACCTAAGTACCCACCCATTTAAGTTTTCTTTTTACTCATCGATTAATACAATATTACCTCAATTCACTAAAAACACTCACCTCACCCATTCCTTGCAGCACTCGAAGAATAAAGAGCCACGTCGCCCCACCAGCTTTCACAACCACAGGAGTCAATAAAGTGAAGATGGCAGTACTGAGAAGACCGATGCCCAGGGTCCATTTGCCTCCATACCGTTCCGCCAAGTAGCCACCAGGCACATGGGTGATGGCATACCCATAGTAAAACCCGCTGAGGATCAACCCTTGTGTTGATTCTGACCAGTCGAATATCGCGTACTGAAATTAGAATATTGTTGGTTAGTTTTATGTAAATGGGGGTGATTTTGAACGAACATAACTATAATTACGTATATTGGTATATTAGTATATAGTATACTAATATAATCATCATCATATAATATCTGTGGGCTATTTTTTGGTTGTCTGATAATAAGGTTTAGGGAACAGAGAGTAAAGTTCCCTAAGAAAAGGAGGATCATCCGACCAGGCGAGGTGATCAGCAGGCGGGCTTTCTGCCCAACTGTTGTTCGATGGGATTTTCTATCCGTGTTAATTCGCATGTAAACTTCATATATGCGATGCAGGATATTTGTGACGTCATCCGTTGATTTGCTCGTCGATAGTCTATGTGCGACTTCTGTCATCTGTCACCTGTCAGAGTGTCGCCACAAAGGTATAATAAAAAAATATTTTTTATTTTGACCAAATCCAATTAATTAACTATATCGTCAGATTCATTATTAAATTTGAGATGTTAAGAATTATATTTTTTTATGGATTTTCTTTGAAGTTGCAAGTTGTGATATTGCCATATTTTTATATAGATACATAGGTACATAATATGATGAACATCATTAAATAATATATCGTTAAATTAATGAAAGTGTTATTAGTTATTTTTAACTGAGGAAACTACCCAATTATTATGATGTAATGTAATTAAAATTGTCGTTAGGTGTTAATCTTAATACATAGTATCATAATGCATTTTGCAACCAATCTAAATTAATATTTTGATTGCACTAATTGAACTTAAATTATTATTGGTTTAATTTCTACTTTTTAAATATATTTTTACAAGACTTATTCTTTTTATAAATATAAATCTATAATACATAATATAAATATATATAATATTATAATGTATCATATTAATTTATTTCTCTCATTACCACTAAACAATTAAGATACTATAAACTTAAGAATAGTGTATGTTGTTAGTGAAACCTGAAACCTTACAGATCACCAGGCCAACCCTTCGATGCAATGCATTGAAGTTCAGTAAAAAGTATTTAAGATCAATCTGGTGCTTTCTCTTAAGGAATTGCCGTGACGAATGCCGTATTTAATTGACCGCCAATAAATTAAATTTAAACAATGAAGTATTAATTGCAATGATTTGTCTTTGTATTCAAGGTGATTGGTCAACTACTATTTGATTATTGTATTTTAATTTTTATATATATTAATTTACAACACAATATAATTCAAATACCTACCGCAACTTCCTCGTAGTTAAAAAATTCTTTCGAAAAAATAGATCAATCTGTATTAATAAATAGAATTGGAATCTGTTTGTAACATTGAAATAATCGCTTTTCTGCATGTATATGAATGTAAATACGATACACTAATCATAATATTTTTTTACAATTTATGTTGTCTGTTTGTTCTGGCTAATCTCTTTACACTAGCAACGTTGAATTTTCCAGAGAGGTGCAATTCTACTATTATGACTAGTTTCCCAGTTTCTTTTTTCTAAACTTCTTTTTATATAAACAAATAGACACTAATTAGTCCGGTCAAATTAGACCAAAAATTCAGTAAACCCACGACAAATTCACACCTAGCTGAAAATTGGTATAAACGTTCAAATCACAATCATAAACTTTGTGTCAAAAGTCCCAATTGACACCGTTTAAGAAAAAAATTTTAGGGGGGTAAGAAGGTCCAAAAAATGGGTATTTCGCGATTTTCTTGAAAACGGTAAGTTTTATCGCAAAATTACCTTAGACATAATTTATAGATCAGGAAATTTCCTATAAAAAAGGTATCAATATTTTTTATCAATAAGTATAAGTTATCGAATAAAAAAACTAAAAACAAGGCTAGGTTTAGGCTTAGGTTTAGGCTAGGTTTAGGTTAGGTTTAGGTTAAGTTTAGGTTAGGTTTAGGTTAGGTTTAGGCTAGGTTTAGGTTAGGTTTAGGCTAGGTTTAGGTTAGGTTTAGGTTAGGTTTAGGTTAGGTTTAGGTTAGGTTTAGGTTAGGTTTAGGTTTGACTGCACGGTTGGTGCGGTGGCTGGGCAACTGGCTGCCGCGCAACGGGTAGCGGGTTCGATTCCCGCACGGAGCAACTCTTTGTGTGATCCACAAATTGTTGTTTCGGGTCTGGGTGTCATGTGCATGTGAACTTTGTATGTTTGTAAACGCACCCACGACACAGGAGAAAATCCTAATGTGGGGCAACGTTTTCTTAAAAAAAAAAAAAAAAGGTTAGGTTAGGTTTAGGTTAGGTTTAGGTTAGCCGTATCATCATCGGTCACAAAGTCCATAATCCACGCGAGCAATGCTGCGAATATCAGCTACTTTATTCTATAAAGTTCCATATGGAATCTGTCTATTTTTTTGTAAAAAAAGAAGTTTATAAAAATTAACCGGGAATCACAATACTATTATTGTGACTAGATTCCAGATGTCCAAGTGCAATTCTACAATTGCACCTCTCTAGAAAACTCAACGTTGCTTGTGAAAATTAAATAGCAATTCGCTCCAGTGACTTTTTAACATCACTTCTACGAATTACATTTGCGCATTTACGAAATTGGAGTTTTTTCAAATGTATTTTTATTTAAAGTTTGTTTTTCCCGACAATTTTTTTATAGTATCCAGTAAACGAGCAGACGGATTATTTGATAGTATAGATAGCAAGTAAGCAATAGGCGCCGCATATGGACACCCAAAACACCAGAGGCGTTATAAGTGCTATAACCGGCCTTTTGGGGGTAATGAATTAGTATAGTATTAACTATATTGTTTACAATTACACTTATCAGTTGTTTTGCAAACAAAATATTGCAATCACATAGTTAATGTCTGATAAATTAGTGATAATATAAGTGGATGTATTAATAAGAACATGTGTTTGTTGAGTCCTTATACCCATTACTTATACTATAAATACATCTTATAGTTCGAAATGTGTTACAAAATTGTCCAATGATAAACAAGGTGGAGGATTCATTGATAAAAAAATAAATAGTGGAGACTATAATTATAAAATGAGACTAACCGACGTACTAAGAGTCATTTAATGGTTACTTAACCCAGTTCTGAGCAATTGTTTTCAAAACAAAATTGTTACTAAGGAATAGTTTAAGTTAGTAAATGTCTCTGACTGTGGCTATAAATATTTAATAAGATCTTTGAATGCCACACAGGTCGTACTAAAATTGGCATCGTAACGACATCCTAAAATTAAGATCCGAATTGAATCCGGATACAAATAAAATTATGTTTGATATTAATTCCATCATTGTCATCTCAATAATCCTTAGAAGAGTATGATATAATCTAGGGATTCTAACATACTCCCTCTGCGCTTGGTGGGTAACAAGGATCACAGTTAGGGCATCAAAAATTTTAATGATATTTTCATCTTACGTGCAGATTAAAAAAAAACTAGGTTCTGGCTTAATAATAAGTACTAATAAAAAGCCTCGACCAACACCTGAGTAGGCTAACGTTAGACGGTTGGATCAAGAGCCTGATGCAGAAGGCAGTACTTCTGGACACCGCGCATTGTCCGGAAATTCATCTCTCTTGAGCCCTGACTACCGGTAGCTTGGATTTATCCCGTTACTGGTGGGCTACTGCTTTTTATACTTTTAAATGTAATCAACAAGTAAGGCAAATAAATAAATGAATATAATATTTTACTCACCGGTCTGGAACTGACAGTCCCATTAGTGAAGTATTCGCTGTCATCAGGACAAGCGTTAGGGTCGAAGTGTTGTTCCTCATCTCCCTTCGTGTTGTTCACCATCTGAGTGACGGCGAGGTTGAGACACACGCGCATAGTATACGCGTTGCAGACAGCCAGTAGCCCCATAATACCCAGGACGTACCGCTGAGGAATTAGGAACACTGTGCGGACAAAACGAACTCATTTAATTAGTTTTTGTACAACTTTATAACTTATGTTGTTGGATATAGAATTTATAATCTTTTAACAGACGACAATATTATTAAAAAAAAACATGTTAGTTTAAGAATACGAGTAATATTTGAATGTAAAGAAAATGATTCTCACTTTTTTGTCGCCACATTAATTTTTTTTAATTATTTTAATTCTACACTAGACTGCACTGCAGCAATAACAAGGATAAAATTATTATTAAATAAACAAAATTAATCTAAACAAAATAAATCTATGGTGGCCCATGAGGGAATTCTAGAAATATCATTTTACGAGAAAATAATTACATTCTTGGTGAAACAAAGCGGTTTAGACGAATCAATGGGGTAAAGAAATATCGTATTGTTCGGTTCTCCAATAAATTCCACATGCTTGGAGGTTTTCGCTTCTATTTCCCTAGACACGACTGCATATCAAACTATAGGTACAAACCAGTGTAAACTGACCCTTGAAAGAACGGAAAGATTATACAAAGCGAGATTATGATAAACTGGTAATGTATAGCTCGGTGGTACTACTTACTAACTATTTTTGCACATACATTTGTGGTAAAGGATGGAGTGTACAGCTAGACTATAATATTCAATTGAATAACTCACAATACTCGCTTCGAGTCTCGCTATGAAAAAAAGCGTGTTTATTTATTAATATACTTCTAGATCTTGGACTGATTTATGTTTACGGGATCATAGATTTTTTTACTATAGTTTTTAAAACCTTGAACAATGGAAATCAAAAATATATTACGTTTTTGGCTAAATTACAAATGCGACTTTCAGGGTGCCTGTCCACCGGAGGTGTGATATGCTACGTTACTGTGGATGTGTTTGGCTTCCACTAATCATATTCATTGTTACACATAGCTTAGAACTGGTGGAAACGGACTCAGCTAATCAGCTAAGCTATGTTTTTATACGGAAATATGCGTGCTATGGATGACTTCCCTATCATCGATACATTGCATACTCGAGCTGTGCATCTTTCCCGCAAAGCAACATAGCTTTATATCAGTGGAAACGGTTACATAGTTTGACAGCTTCGCATATCTCTGGTGGAAAACACCCTTTTTTAGATGCATTACTTACTCGAGACAGGTGTTTCTAACTGTCTTCACTTTGTGCTTGGTATTCGCTCTTATAACTTATCGTTTAAGTATATTACAAACAAAATAATGTAACTCAAAGTAGGTATACTTACGTCTCGCTATATTTTTCTTCCATCTTGGTAACATCGCAAAGAATTTTTTTCTTAGCCGCTACTACTTTATCACCTGCAACCAAAAGGAAAACGGAATAAGTATACAGTATCTAGATAACATGTTTCTAAGACATTTATCTCACCGAATGTCAAAATAAATAAGATATAAAACCTTATATGAATATTATCTTAAGAGGATAAACGTGAATTACATGGGACTAGCTGATGACCGTGACTTCAATCGCATGGAAATTTTGATGTAGGTTCTATGTCTGTGTAATAATCATGAACACAGTTTTCTTAAACTAACCTATGACTATTTACACGTGATCAGAGGGCTGACTATTTTCTCGGTTAGAAAATTTGCATTACCAGTCAACATGGCAATGCCAGTCTACTAGGCACGTTTCCCAATTTGGCAGTGATGCAGATAAGGTTCTTTGACGCCTTGTTTTTTTTTTAAGGATGGAAAATCATCCAATGTCTTCTCCCACCTTGGGCGAGGCGAAAGGCAGTGTCAGATTCTTACTGACTAAAAACCACCCCGATCCTACTCTTACTTTGAGCCGGAGCTCTGACGTTACGTTATGTTACCTACGTGTTAGGTTATCCGCAGTTTCGAATCGGGCATCAGCCCTACAGCCTGTGAGTACTTTGATGCCTTATTAAGGTTTAATTTATGACTAAATTACTTTTTTGGAGCGAACTCTATTATTAACCAATTAGTTTCCTTTCGTATTCCCTATCAATATATCAAAAAGTTCCCAAAAATTAAATTTAGCAATTACATATTTTTTCCATCACAGACAGTTATTGGCGCCTTATAAATATAATCTGTATATAATATCTCGTATATTATTTGTAATAAAACGTTATATTTTCGTTACTGTACTAAGTACCTAAAGTCAAACTCATGAATTTTATCATTTGTATAGATATGTAGCGTTCATAGGTGGTACCTATGAGGCCTTGCTCATATTTATCTCGTTATTACAATTTTCGTCGCTACTCTTGTCACACGTGCTATTTTATCATAGATCTGAATCATTTTACTTCATACCTACATATTATAAAGCAGCCAATATGACATGTGAGATAACTGTACGATTGGCAACACCTACATGGATCAATTTTATATTGTAGTGATGTTACCTGACTATAAATTTGGCTCATGGTTTCACGTCATACAGAATAATATGGCTTTTGTTAATTTAATTTTTTATGTTATAAAGTGGTTAACGAGCAAACGGATCACCTGATTGTAGGCAAAAAATCGCCACCGCCCATGGACACCCGAAACATAAAGGGCGTTGCAAGTGCGTTACCGGCCTTTTGTGGGTTAGGAATTTAGGGTTGTTGGGGAATCGGGGATTGGGAAGATTGGGAATATTACTAAAAAATAAAAATAAATATAGGTAATTATTCATATCTTGAATTACTATTTTTCTGAAAATTTAAATGCATCTTTGTCTGACATACGGTACTTAAATAATTGTACATAGATAGATCTAAAGGTGATAATTATTTTCTAATCGAACGTTGCACATTTTTCTAACACCATAAATATCTCGTAAGGCATTGTGCCGGAACTAAATAAATTACCACATACTCAGTATCAAAGGCATTAAATTAATCATGTAATACTGCACAATGGATCTTGCAACAATAAAAAATACCTATTACGCTACCTTCGAATATTTAAACGGCTCAATGGACATTCAGGTCATTTTTTAAACTCTTATTCTTTATCTTTATTGACTACTACGTTGGTCGAGTGGTCGCTAATGTGTTTGCTGGTCAAAAAGTGTTGTATATGACCCTCGGATCATGCGAAATACCCTTCTCTCAGTTTAAAAAAATGATAGAATTAGCATCCTAGAAGTCTGGAATAGTTCTCAGTGTATAGTGGATACTATAGCTATAGCTGCGGACTACCTAGCAGGTTTACCGGGGCTTCAGCTCGAAAAGCAAGAATAGGAACGCAGTGGTTTTTAGTCAGTACGTATCTGACACTCCCTCCCGCCGCCCGAGGTAGGAGAAGTCATTGGATGATTCCCCCGCCCCCCCAAAAAGTGTATAGTTACAGGCAAATCACTTTTTTGTGTGGAAACCCCTACTACCTTTAACACCGGTGCGGTGGTCCAGAGACGTGTCAGTCTTTGAACCAACTACCACAGGTATCACTCGTGGCTCGTAAGACTGTGTACCTATACTTAGGGCATTTAAAGGGCGTGACGTTGTTGTTGATTCTTCATTAATAATTAATATTATTATCTACTAACCACTAACTAGAAACCTGCGGTTTTGCTCGTAAAAATATAATTAACCTGCCTCATCTTAGTCGTGGAAATGTTTTGTATAGGTATTCAATTAAATATTAAATAATTTGTAATGAGAAAATGATGAATATAATCAATAGTTAAAATTAATTAATTGTTTAAACCATCTTTGAAGATTATTTTGTGTTTATTTTATGGTGCTCAATTTATCAATACCTTAGTTTCGTAGCATGGGGGGTAGCTAACGTCCTATCTACCGTATCAATTAAGCCCCTAACGTGCCTTATGAAAAAAAAACCTTCTTAACTGTATGTTTTTTTATTAATTATAAAAGTCCAGGTAATCAATTCCTTTTTTCCGCTTAAAAGTGTTCAAAAGTTGGCCAAATATAGGGTCACCATTATAGCAAGTAAACTGTGCTCTTTTTGAGGCTTGCGAGACAGGGTAGGAAAAGCCAATAGATGACTATTCCCCTCAAAAATAAAGAATAAAGTGGCCCCCTAAACAGTTTTTATACGGAGCACTGTACCGCCAAGACACGCTACGCTACTGCCTTGTTGCATAAACACAGATGTAGGATGCAATTAAGTTCATTAGCACGTTTGCTTTGAGGATAAAAATACAATAATCTGTTTTCAAGTTTAAATTACGGACAAACTAAATTACAAAGTAAAAACACCCAAAATCGTGAAACTTAATCGACTATAGATTTTATGATCAAAACAACAAAATTTCAAATCTATTGACAAAACACTTTTGTTAGTTTAGCTAAAATTAGAAAATTCATCATGATTTGTCAATAATCTGTGTATCACTAGGTAGATATTGTACCTTGTATCTTGGACGTCCAAGTTGCAAGTATAAAAGCGTCTTTATGACATGAAGATAAGATAGACATTTGCATAAGTGGCTACACGTAGTAGGTACACGTTTTTCAGTATAGGCATATAGGTAAAAAAAATGTCTTATCAAAAATCTCTTAAGATGTGTCATGATGCTCTTGCTTTGGGAGCCATATTATGTGGTCATCGTTCAAAGATAGATAAGGTAATGGATATCACACGACAATTTCACATATAGGAGGAAATTTTACTTAAACACTGAAGACTATTTCACTGAAAGAAGATTTCAACATATCACACTAATATTATAAATGTGAAAGTTTGTTTGTTTGAATGTTTCTCCATCAATCACGCTGAAACTACTTAACAGATTTTAATGAAATTTGGTATAGACAGGGTATGAGGTGACTTGAGTGATACGATAGTTTCTATACCACGAGAATATGGGCGAAGCTGCTGTCAGAAGCCAGTCAGAAATAAAGCTAATCAAAAATAATTTAACACGTAACATTCTGGATACAATTTGAATTACTTTTTACTAAATTACAAATCGAATAGTGTATGCATAAAAGTAGATGTTGATCTATTTACTTGTTTGACTATTTTTTGGATGCTCAAGGGGCAGGTCAAAGTCACTGAATAAGTCGATTCGGTTCAATGGCTCGCCTGTCAAGGAGTTTACGTCTTAGCACAGTTAAGTGACGAAAGGTAAACACTATTTTTCTAACAATAAGACTAGCAAACAGAGGATAGACTCTGTTTATCTTATCGCGTTTGGGATTGACAATAGTAATTAAGATTTTTATTTTTATAAATATTTTACAAATGAATACATTTGTCACGCCTTTTATCCCCTAAGGGTAGGCAGCGGTTCACATAGCATACACTCACTGTTCATTATTTGTACTATAAATCCCATGACATAGGAGGGAAGCCTGTTGCCAGACTCCTGGCCATACCGGGTACAAAATTTATATATTCAATACTACTGATATATTTTCGAAAATCCAAAAAAAATCCCAGCCCGACCTGGAAATCGAACCCAAGACCCCTTTCCCCGCAATCGCACTCGCAACCACGCGACCAACGAGGCAGTCAACAACATTATATACTCTCTACCAGTTCTTTTTCTACCTAAGTTCTGTATAGCATAGCATTATAGACATATCATTAATTTTCTCATACGTATGAGTAATTACCACTTCGCACCAAAGTTTGCCAACCAATTAATATTCTGGTATCAAACAGAAATGTAGCAGGCATGTAATCAAAGCATGTTGATTACCAAAATTGTGCAAACATGTACAAATGGATCGTTCGGTAAAGTTCTGACGTTTGAAAACAGTACCCTTAGTATGAGTTTGCTTTATGTCGAACGAAATGAGCGCGTTCGGTGCCCTGATTGGCCGGCGCATATGAATTAACCAATCAGAGGGCCGAATACGCTCTCGTTAAACGTAAACCTAATCCGTACTCAGAGCGCATATTGCAAATACATTGACATGATATACATATTTTAATTCGATACATTTTACACAGTCTTAGTTGTCTCAAAAAATGAGTTATTCGGTTATGAAATAAATCTTATTAAACATTGGTACTACGTTTTTGGGAAATAATTATTTTGTCCTGTTTCGTTGACCTACTTTTACTCTTTTACCTTCCCAAGGCGCACTTAGGCGTTACCGACATCAAATATGCAGCACTAATATAACTTAGAGTTCTTTTGGAGACGTACAAGGGTGTCAAGAAAAGATTCTATATTTATAAGGTTGATTTACCAGTTATTATACAGCTCAAGCTGTACTAAATTTTTATAAAAGAATCCGCGTAAACTAAAGGTGTTAAAACGGAATATTAAAATTCTACTTTAAAACTTTAAGAATGTTTGACACTTTAAGCTAATGTTTATTATTCAAGCTGCACAGAGGCTGTATTTTGCATGTGATCACTTACTTACTACAGCTTCATGTGTTAATATGGTATCGCTCTATACTTGATTCTGTATAATGGTAAATGCAAACTCCTTTATAAAACTTATTATTATTGCGTATTTATACACCCTTGTAAGTGTTAGAGTTTTATGACTTCTGACAAATAAGATGTTAAAACACTAAAATAATAAATTAAGTCTGTAGTACAGCTTTAGTCTGTTTTATTGTCAGTCGTCTATCTTTGCAATAGTAGATAAACGTGTAATTCTGGATAAAAATATGTGGAAAAAAGGAAAAAGGTCCGGTGGAGTCAAAAGGAAGATTAAAAGAGAATATAAAAATATAACAAATTATATTACAATTAGAGAATGAAAAGAATGTAGTCATGAATCGAGCAATCTACAGTCAAGCGCCACTTCAATCGACGTCTTACGAAGGTTCCGTAGCAAAAACGCCAAACATTGTCTTGTTTGTCTAAAATCAATTTTAGGTAATTTTCAATCTGATTCACATCATTTATATATTGAATAACGTATTCAGCTGCAGTTGTTGGAAGAACCCGTGTCGATGTTGTAGCTGTAGATGAAGTTAATGACTTCTCTGGTTGATTAAGTGCCTGAAATCACACATAAAATGGATTATATATAAAATGGATATACATGGTTTTTCATTTTGAATACGTATCCCTAATGACCTGTACAATTTATGTTTTGAAAACTGATATACAGCCTAAATATTAAAAATATTCTAATAGAATGCCTATTTAAAGGCAATAGCTGTACAATGGAATCTAAAAACTGCGTAGTAAAGCTACAGGACCTATAATACCCTCCAGATATACTTTAGGCTGTTTAATATTTATCGCCATTTTTTAACCCCCGACGCAAAAAGAGGGGTGTTATAAGTTTGACGTGTCTGTCTGTCTGTCTGTCTGTGGCATCATAACTCCCGAACGGATGCAGTGATTTCAATTTGGTTTTTTTCGTATTAAAGGGGACTTATCTGCGAGTGTTCTTAGACATGTTTGATGAAAATCGGTTGAGCCGTTTTAAAGTTATGGGTGGTGAAAGTAACGTAAGCGGGAGATTAACCGAAGGTCTGCAAATATACTGGGATGGGGTCTCAAATGAAACCGCACTGAAAGAAAATATTGAAAGATATAATTTTTTCGTATTAAGAAAAATAAAAAAATAAATTAAAAATAAAAAAAATAATAAAAAATTTAAAAATTAAATTAAATATTTTATAAAATACAAAAGTATAAAACCTGCACCAATGTAATCTTTAGCCTACTTATAGAAATAAAAACTAGTAATTAATATCAAAAAAAAAAATCAACGAACTTGACCTTGATTGTAATCTTTACCTTAACAAGAATTGAAATTATAGTAAGTATATGTAATATACTAAGCCTAACTTAACCTAACCTACCTATAAAAAGTATAAAATAAAAAATTAAATTAAAAATTTAAAAAACCCCCGACACAAAAACTTAATTTCCCTTTAAAAAGTAAAAAATAATAAAAGAAACCTAATCTTAAAGTACCTAAGAATGTACTAATAATTCTAAAAAAATACGTCGCGTTGGGGGACTTTAGGCTGTTTAATATTTATCGCCATTTTTGAATAAACAAAAACAAAACATAATACAAATCAAACGATATTTAACAATAGCTACAGCTGCTATCGTAATTTTACAGCTAAAATAATGAGTGTGAGTAAAATATTATGCAGTATTTTCAAGCATATTATATTATTCTAACCTCAAAACCATAAACTTACTTACCCGTTTAGTTATATTTTTTACTTAATCTTGATTATATTGCGGGCGCGTGAATATTTTGACACAAAGTATACACAATTTCACAACAAAATTAAATCCGCACGTCGAATCTACAAATTATCACACAGAAAGTCCAAGATCATTACTTGATTTATAATTTTGCATGAATTATTAATCGATCGCCATTTATGTATCTAAAATAGAAATATTTGACAAGTTTCACAATTTTTCCCTTTTTGATTCTCTTAAAAAACAGATTAAGAACCGTTATCTTTTAACCCTAGATCACTAAACATTAGTCTCACAGGCGACACGACCTCTGAACATTTTCTGTTTAGATATGTTCCTGGCATTCCCCAGCCCCACCGCGCTCAGTACCCTCCTTATTCATTGTTTTAGTGACCCGTGTGCATGCGTTTTGTTTGCACGTGGTTTACTTCCGGAGTTTTGACGAATTGTTAGTCTCACGGACTAATATTTAGTGATTACGCGTGAAAAGTGAGTTAAGGTAAGCTTGGAATAATCTTGTTTATTTATTGACTTTTTGTACAAATAAAGTTTTTTTTCATTTCATAGAATTTTATTATTTATGTTATATAATAATAAAATAAATTTCATGCACATATTTTATTAGTATGAAGAGGAAAAAATATATATTTTGAACATTATATACAGCCGTTTATTCTGTTTTAGATGGATTTAATAAGGGATCAAGACAAAATTCTGTAGTTTTTGAATGAATCTAACAGTGAAAATGATGACCTAGAACTCGCATGTCAACCTGGTGAACTATCAGCATCTGAAGAAGAAGAAAATAACTTAGAGGTAGAACATTGCGTAAACACCGACGCAAGTGATGAAGAAACCGAAATCCAATAAAGTGATTTTTGGTCAGCCAGACATTAACTCCAGCATGAAAAAGCCTGAAATAATACATTACTACTATTGTAGAAATGTATTATATCAGGTTTTGGTATTATTGTACCAAAGGAGTCGTTGATACTGTTGACCAGATTTGTTCTGCCATGAGCTGCAACCGCACAACAAATAGGTGGCCTCAGTGCATATTTTATAATATGCTGAACTTATGTATAGTCAATGGATATGTTTCTTATGTGTCTAACATGGTGCGGCAACGACAAAAACCTTTTAAACGCAAAGCATTCGTGCAAAAATTGGCAGACACTCTCATTAAGCCATGGTGTTGCGTGAACGATACACGGCTGTAACTTTAAGGAAGAATATCAGGGCCAGTATCAAAGATATCCTGCAAATTGAAAATATTAAGGCTAGTACTAGTCATGCACAGCCAAACAAACAAAAAATTTGCGCAGTTTGCCCGTACCAGAAGCATAGGATGCCAAAAGTATCATGCCACTCCTGCAAGAAGGCCATTTGTGGCGAACATACGATTCCTGTCTTCTCAGACTGCCAGGATTAACATTTTTTATATGTTTGTTCAATACTTTCTAAGAAACCTTAATAATAACTAATATTTCACCTACTTTTTTCATAAATAAATATAATTTAAAAAAAAAATTGACGATTTATTTTGTTAGTCAAAATGACTAATGTTTAGTGATTGTGTAACTCGAAAATATGTTTAGTGAGCTAGGGTTAAAGACATTTATAAGAAGATAACTATATTCCTGTGGTTTCCTTTTACACCATACTACAGCTCCACAGCAGCTATATTACAGCCTATTTTTTACTTCTACAGCTACTGTACAGCCATAATAACGCATTAGGCTGTATAAGAATGGGCCCAATTTTTAGATATAAGGGCTGTTTAAGCGCTGATACAGCCTTTGTACAGCCTCATTATACAGAATGTGGTATAAAAATAAACTAAAATACAGCTTTTATACAGCTTGTCGTGCTCCTTGGGTTTACTCTGTGACTAAGCCATGGGACTTTGATATAATTAGGTATCATGTAGCTAGGACGGGTTTTATCCAGTGAGAAGGCAAGTAATGTTTTTTCAAAAGAACCTCTATCTGTCCATATAATAATTAGGTACCTATATAAGTAAACTTGACTTATCACACTTTACCTTGTCCACTTTTACTAGTAAAGGTATCTTATACATACACTCCAGTTACTTGTAACCGTATTTCAAGTAGGTATGTATTATTTATTTCTTATTTGATATGCCCATAAATTTCATTTTTATGTCAAAGGACAGCTGTTTACCTGAGATTCGAACACGAAAGACGTCATCAAAATTATGTTACCAAATTGCTATAATAAAAAGAAATAAGGTAATAAATTCTAATGTCCTTACGTCCCTGAGTTTCTAAATACCTTATTTTTGAGGTGGAAAAATAATCCAATGACTTCTGCCTTGGGCGAGGCGATAGGGAGTGTTAGACTCTTACTGACTAAATACCGCCCCGTTCCTGCTCCTGTTTTTCGGGCCGGAGCGCCGGTAAACCCGCTAGGTAGTCCGCAGCTCCGGATCAGGCATCAGCTCTACTAGGCCACATCTGTGGTAGTCTGATGGCTCTTAGAGGCGAGCGCGGAAAGCGACGCGTCCTATGCAAGGCGGTTTTTAGTACCTACGTTGTTTGCCGGATAAGAGAAGAAAGTTATTTCTTTAAAACGTCTTCTGCATGCGCATAATTATCATGAAGAAAACGACTGCTACTAGCGTCTGGAAGAGTTCAAGTGCTTAAACTCAATCTTAAAATTTTAATAATAATGAGTATTTACAAACAATATCATTAAACACTAGAAAAAATATACATCAGCTGAATATCAGTACGACAAAGATTGCACCAGATGCACTCGTGCGTCTCAAGTATCGTAGCTACTTGGTAATTGACACATTTTGCTTTAGATCAATATTGTGAAAAGCAATCTGTTATAACCTACATTACTGTCTACGGCAACTATGTCACTAACAATATATTTTTCACTATAGCCTATAGACACTTTATCTATGTAACACCATTAAGAGTTTTAGTGTTAAAAATAAAAATAAATAGTGATAAGATGATAAGAATGGCTTTTATTATAACTTTCGCGAGACATACTAAATTAATTATTATGTTATTTTAGCATGGCTTGAAACTAGTCGATTTCCTCGTCAAACGGTCACGTGAATAAGCCGATAACATAATAATTAATTTGATAAGGATGATTGAAAATCGTGAGAAATTCCACATAAATAGAAACATGGATTATATTATTTGGAGACATATGTAAAAAGACAGTGAATGTCGTGATGTCAATGAACAAAATGAATAAAAAAAAAACATGCGGCCGTTCTGGTAAGTTAAGACAAAGGCAGGCGGAAGAAAATGTGTGTACATAATGGTTAAAATTTTCCTTAAAAGTAACCTTTGTTTAATCGTGCTTGTTAACTGACAAGTATTGTAAACTGACACTATATTTATTTTAATGAATCCAATACAATAATATGCATACTTCTATATATAAAGGGCCATACTTATATATATGTATAAAGGGCCATACTTATATATATATGTATAAGTATGGCCCTTTATATATTATTTATTAATACCTATGCATTAAGAATCATTACACAATAACTGACCAATAGTAAGTGCTTCATTAACATAAAATGCATTTCCTACTGCATCAAGCAACAAAAACGGTAACTACATGACATCGTTATTTAAACGTCTACCAATATACAAAACGATTTATTTAATATATACCTACAACGTGTAACATCCATCAACATCGATGACGGTAAACATGTTTGACATATGTACGTTAATATAACAATACATAGAACATTAGTTCGGCTAATTGTTAAAAACCTTACTACGTAACCAAATGTAAGGAATAATACGACACTTGTATAAATATACGTGTATATTACTTGTATATACGAATAAATATCACGCTATGCTAACCAGTATAAACTGACCTTTGAATACAAGGAAAGATCATACAAAGCCAGATAGTGATAAACTGGTTCTGTATGTATATTCATGTTTATAAATGTTACATTGTTTAAACGTGTAAGTAAATAATGTATGACATACAATAAAACGCCATTGCCATTATTCCCGGAAGAGGATTTTATTATTAAGCTATTAGGTTTCAAAATCCTTTGTACTTATAAGTTGAGGTCTTGGTGAATGGCCACAAGAAAATACTTTGATATCCTAAGCTCTTTCACCAAAAATCATCATCAGCCTATAAGTGGCCATTGCTAACCAAAGGCCTCTTCTCAGAAGGTTTGAGCATTAATGACCACGCTGGTTCAATGCGGGTTGGCGATTTCAAACTTATAATTAGAAATTATAAGGCCAGGTTTCCTCACCACGTTTTCCTTCACCATTTGTTGGTGGTGTTTAAATAATCTTAGAATGTACATTGTACATATTGTACATATAACTCGGAAAAAGTCACATTAGTATTTGCCATTGGTAGGTTTCGAACCCGCACTCTCATGCATAAGAAGCCATGTCTTAAATCATCGGGCCACCACGACATTATACATCAAAAATTAATACTAAAAAATGTAGTAAGTGATCACCTTTGATGGCAGCCCGACATGGTAGGCGGATAGTCCGTCGCATTGGTCTAGTTTCACCCAACTTTGGTTAATATTTTATATTAAACTGCAGTGCGGTTTCGTGATCTTTGTCTATTTTTGAGTCATTTTTTTAATGTTAAATGGGCCCATTTAACATAAAAAATAATATAAATAAATAAAAAAATAATATAAATATATAATTTGTTTGGAAATCATTTGCTTTATAAGGATAACAAGATGTACATGGTTACAGTTTTAACGAATCCGTACAAATTATATGAGAATTTGGATCCCAATGTTTTTTTTTGAGGAGGAAAATTATCTAATGACTTCTCCCGCCTTGGGCGAGGCGAGAAGGAGTCAAAGTCTTACTGACTAAAAATCACCCGTTTCTACTCATGCTTTTCGAGCCGGAGCCCTGGTAACTCGCGAAGCAGTCCGCCGCTCCAGGGATCCCCATATCCCACAAATATTTTTATTGTCCGAGCTGAATACTCTCCAAATAAAATTAATTCAATAGAGCATTTAACATAAGTGAAAGTACCCACATGTACATCAAATGACTAAACAAATTGGAACACATTTATTGATAACAATATACACCTATAAAGAATTTTTCAAACAAGCGCAAAAACATCGATATTGTACGAACCAAATACAATTTATTATTCGAACTAATTTCGTATGCGGTGCGAGTGTTGGGCAACTAGGCGACAGTGCACAAATCTAACTCACTCAGAGCACTCTAAGGTCGCCCACTTTCATCCAATATTTTGTATTTGGCACACAACTTGAGTTGTAACAGCTCAAACAAGATAACTGATCTTCTTGTCACTGTTCCATAAAAATCTGTTCTCAATACCTGTTTAGAACAGATAACGTTCTTCCCTTTAGTAAAAATATTTGTTAATAATGAGAGACGATGAAATAACACGCTGGTTTTTTTTAGCGTTTACTATAATTTTCTTGTAACTTTAACTTGGGTTTTATCTCTAGGTATCTTAAAAGTGGTATCCTATACATGTGACTTGTAATTTGACATATTCCTCTCGGAAGGTGATCTCAGAAACTAAGCACTTTCGGACCGGCGGCCTCAGCACTAATTTTGTAGGAAATTAGTTGTATTATCCCGTCACAAGGAATACGTTGACTGCCTCGTTGGCCGAGTGGTTGCAACTGCGACTGCCGGGCAAGGGGTCTCGGGTTCGATTCCCGGGTCGGGCGAAGTATTACTGGGCTTTTTTCGGTTTTTCGAAAAATTTCTCAGTGGTAGCACGGAGTCTGGAAATGTGCCCGGTATATGGCAATAGGCTCACCACCTATTACATGGGACTCAAAACATAAATTGTGAAAAGTGGGTGTACACAGTGGCATTACGTGCCATAATGTGCACCTCTGCCTACCCCTTCGGGGATTAAAGGCGTGACGATATGTATGTATGTATGTAAGGAATACGTTGAATTACAAGTCATCCTGTATAAGAATAAAAAAACTTGTTATTTGTATCCACAAGGATAAATGTTATCCTGTCGCCTGTGCAATACGTGTTACTTATACCTGTGAAGATAAAATACGTTACACGCCTATTTGGCACTCAATATTGTACACAGAACACGTATTCTTTCCACTCTCTTTAATAGATTGTCCATGTTATCGATCATTCGGTTGAATAGCAGTTTCCTATTTTTATTTTCATCTGTTACATAATTTTGCATAACAATATAACGTAGCCTAAATCAATCTTAACTATTATACACGGTCATAATTTAATTTAAAACATGCTCTATATGACAAGAGCCATTAATTTACTTTTGAAAGATGTGACAATTGAGTTTGTATTTTATTTTTATTGTAATAGGGTTGGTAATGTGATTGAAGTCAGCACTATTTGCCAATACGCTTTATCGGTCAGCACTGTATTGTTGAATCTAGTCTAAGAACATTGTTGGCTGATTTATTATCTGACTTATTTTGTTGAACGATTGAAAAAGGACTTTATTTTATTTTAACTTGTAGTAAAAATCCCACCCAAAATATAAATGTGAAAGGCTGCCAAGTTCGATAATATTGGAATGCTTCGCCTATAAAAGAAGTAAGATCTAAATAAGTATCAAGTTCCATACACAGACCTCAGTTAAAAATAGTTACAGGAATGCACACTTGATTTTCCGCAGTTTGGATAAATAAAGTAGATTCTGAATAAATATCATATTAAATACCTAAAATTCTAATACTTACAAAAACGCAAATCTGTTTTTTCAGCAGTTTCCTTATAACATTTTTTACTGTACTTTTTAATGATATAACTTGGCAAGTTTTAATAGAAAATTATATACTTGACTCATTGTCATCACTCATAAACAAGTTTTAATAAAAAAAATATATACTTGACTTATTGCGTTTAGTAGGTATATAGCAAAGTGTGTGAAAACTTGCCAAGTTACAATAGGTACATTAATGAAATTTTATATTTTAGATAAGTAAGTAGATCTCGACAGATACTAGAAATTTCATACGCGTAGATAAATAGATTTTGAGTTATAGGTGGGTCGAACTTGGCCCGAAATGGTTCGTGTAATATAACCCACGGCCGGTGTGTCGGTGTTTTTGCTCAAACTTGGCGGACACACTGTCGTGTGTCTAGATGTCGATAAAAAATCAGTGCAAACAGTTATAGATAACTATGTTTAAGGAATTTATGGTAAACATTCCAACATGTAGTGCTACGAACTTAGGTGTGCAATTAGCATTGTCGCTAGTTTCTTCGTAAATTAGTTTTCCTATACTATATTTGTTCCAAGATTCATTAGTTCCAATTTTGACCACCCTTAATGTTAAATTGGTTACAACACTTTGTGGTTATTTCTTTGAAACCAATCATTTTTTATATTCTTTACGGACGTCAATGTAAGATAAATGTTAAAACTATAAGTAATTTTGTTTGCAAACCACAAAATAATATTATCATTGTACTGTTTAAAGATATTGAATATGTATGTTAATAAGTATCTTCCTAAGGAAATACCTACAAAGAACTAACACTACTTAAAAACTCAAGAGCAAGGCTATAAAAATACTAACTTTTCCTGCCTAAGTTTCAATCGTTGTGACGTCCTTTAGTTCACAAAACAGTTTTACACGTTTAATAAAATTTGATACAAAAATTCGACACATCACTGTCAAATAGTTGCTATTTGCATTGGCATATATCGTTTCTTTACGATATTTATTGAAATAAATTATTACACAAATGTTATAAATATGCATGTCAATACATCAGTACAATTTATAAATATGTAAAAATAATTTCTTTTTATACTTACACCGGCGATGATGAGAGCCCAAAGAGGTACAGATCGGAGCAACGCCTTCCATGGGATTGGGTCCAACTTCTTCGAGTAAGTATGGATCAGAGTGTGTATAAGTGAGTGTATAGTAAAAATAGCGATTTTCTGACGTCCTTATCTCAAGACCTACAATAGGTACATTAATGAAATTTTGTATTTTAGATAAGTAAGTAGATCTCGACAGATACTAGAAATTTCATATGCGTAGATAAAATAGATTTTGAGTTATAGGTGGGTCGAACTTGGCCCGAAATGGTTCGTGTAATATAACCCACGGCCGGTGTGTCAGTTTTTTTGCTCGAACTTGGCGGACACACTGCCGTGTGTCTAGATACAATGTCACAATTTAGCTATACATAAGTTGGTCTCATTTGTTATGATGAAACTAAACGAATACCTGTCATTTTCTTAAACGCATTTGTGTTTATTTCAACATGTTTATATTTAAATGGTATAAGTATCCATTCAGACCAAATCCTAAATCAAAGTCATGTTTTTCTTAAATTAAACGAGATTAGCCTCTATTACAAGGGACAAAGAACGATAAACGATTTACTAAACATGCTTATTCACCCTACAGGGGGAAATACAGGTGCTGCAAACTATACCTATAGGATCAGGGAAATACCCTCATATATTATGCGTTTTCCTTCTACGTGATACATACTGGTTTAAAAAAAATCTGTTTAAGATACCGTGATATCTTGTAGGTATAGATACCTACATCTAGACACTACAGGTCTCAACAGCATATGAATATCTTGAGTAAATACTCAAAGTGGTATTTTTATCCTCAATTCACTTATAACAAGTGTGTTTTTTTTAATGTCATCTGTGCTATTGAATTATACAAATTGTGTTCAGCTTGAGAAAAATAATATTGCATTTAATGACCATTGATTAATTAAACTTCAAAGACGACATCACCAGAGTCGTGGGGTGCTGGTGGATGTAGGTTGCGTTGTTGTTCTACGTGGAGGACTAAGGGGGAGGACTTTGTTCAGCAGAGGATGACGCCTTCTAGCTGATGATGATGATTAATTAAATTTGATGCTATGATTTTATTGTAACTTTCGTGAGACATACTAAATTAATATGAGCCTCTAGCATGGCTTGAAACTAGTCGAGTTCCTCGTCAAAACATTACGTGAGTAAGCCGATAACATAATAATTAAATTTGATGCTTATAAAAAGATATTAAGAACGCACAAACATTGACGCAGGGTACATGTACCTACCAATGAATTGATCTTTTGCCATCTATTTGTGAAAATTATACCAATCTTTTGTTACAACAGATTTTAACATTCAAAATAATACAACAATTATTTCTCAGCTAAGAACAAATTTAAATCATCTTTACATTTATTTAATAAACTGAAGAAAGACGACCATTATCAAAAAAGTATTCAATCCTTTCGTTCTGTCATTTGGACACACAATTTCCTCAAGAGTAAAACTATTTTGCTTTTTTTGAAATCACTCGCCTCGAGTTAGGCATAACGACATTCGTCATTTAGGGACCCCGGACCTGTTCACACTCGCACTCGTTCACGATCCTACACCAATGTGGCTTTAATTTGTTTTTAGGCATGTAGAAAATATATCACAACAATATCAATGATTTTGATGAAGTATGTGTATTTCTATTATCGTCATCGTGATTATCATCAAAATATTATCACGGCTCTTTAATTTCTCTCAAGGGTAGACAGAAGAACACACATTTAATAAATGTAACACTCATGTTTCGCCACTTTTGTTAAGAAATAGTAATAGTGAATTATCAAAGTGAAAATAGTGAAAAGATTTGTATTTTTTTTATTGAACTGCTTGGTAATCCCCTTGTCTTTTCGTAAATAGTAAGTTTAAACAAAAGTAATAGTAGTCATGAATTGTCCTATAGAACTATGATAATATGATTAGTTTATGTGCAATCGTAGATATGTGTTACGTTAACCAAAATGAATTGTCTCTCTAGTTACGTACAAATAGAAGTAAATACATGTAATTATTGGAATAGTTACCCATTGTGTTGTCAGCACAATAACGGGATCTAATTAACTACATGGGTCATGTAACTCACTAATGTAAAATACTAATGACGTCATTCTAATAGTAAATAAGGTTCGTGAGCAGTATACAACCGCTTACATGATCGTTATAAATATAATTATAATTTATTTATCTTTTAATATTTCAATATATGCCTGCTGTTACACCTGCTGTTGTCTCTCTGCATCACCCCAAGGTTGACTGGTAGAAAATGCCTAATTGGCATTAAGTCCTCCTTTGTATAATGTACATAAAGTGTAAAATAAAATAAATAAATAAAGAAACTCGAACATGAATTGTTTAATTTAAAAAAAATATACCAATAGGACTTTAATCGCTAGAGGCCACCTAGTAATGGCAGAAATTTAAGATCAAGTTAAACTGTTAGGAAAAACAAATGAAAATAAGGTAAACTGATGAGTGCTAACAAATGTTTCGAAATTAGTAATGACATTGTTTAATGTCTACTGTAGATCCTGGCTTATAGGATTTGCAGCGGTTTTGGGAGGTTGTAGCGGGCTTGTCTCGTTCAGAAAACATAATAATTTTATTTACCGAATATAAATAAGTAGTTAACATTAAAGTTTTATATTATGTTGTAGTATGAAATATTTACTTTATTTTTCAAAATAATATGTAGTTTTTTTTTGATCTTGTTTAACCTACAAAATGGTTAATGTTGTATAATTAAGTATTCATAAACTTTTATTACCTAGCACTTGTAAATTAGATGAAAATCTAGGTATTATTCAAAGATACATAAATAAAATTATGAGAACTGGATTTATCTGGATCTCAGTTTTCCTTATATTTTTTTATTAGTTTAGTAAATGAATTTATGATCTGCATCATAATGATTCTGCATTCAATTTCCGGGTCAGTCAAATTATTGTTCTTTATCTTATTTTTTTGTTGAAATATGGGTTCTCCTTAACAAAAAACAAAATGACGACAAAAACACGCGATTATTCATTAAATTATTAAATTGTTTGAAATGCGTAATGTAATAATGAATCATTTAATTTTGTGTTTTTGTGCGTATGAATAAGGATTTTTATCCTTGTGGAAGTGGTAATGCCTCTGCGTCGTATTTATTAAATTCTTATCATTAAGTATTTAGTTATTTTAACGCTATATTTTACACTCTTGATACTACTAAAGTAGTATAGCGTAAGCGTAAGCGTATATAAAGGAAAAACGGAGCCACTAGTGTTTTTTTTAATTTAAAAAAAACCTTCCTTAACTTTTGAAACAAATTAATTCGTTTAACAACAAAACTGTCTGTCTAAATATTTAAACAAACCAACTTTCACATTTGTAATATTAGTGTGATGTGTTTCATCAATGTAGGTAGTAATTTATATATACACACAACACAATATACATATGTATACTTAGCTAAAATTAAACGAAACTGGATCAATTTTTCGCTGATGGAATGGGATTTCGATTTAACACTCGACTGCTCCCTCGATACTGATAAAACGAAATACTTTTTGACGTATCTCATACAATATCAAACACAATCAGAAATAGTTCAACTATATCAGTAAAACATGTATTTATATAGAAATGTATTAGTTTTAGGGTGCTTTTACCAGAGATGTGCTATGCTACGTTGCTGTGGATGCGTTTGGTGTCCAACAATCATATTCAGTAGTACATATAGCGTAGCACTGGTGGAAACGGACTCAGCTAAGCTATGATTTTTTTTATGTGGAAATATGCGTGCTATGGATGGCATTCATACTATCGATACATCGCATACTTGACCTTAGTATTAGTGGAGACGGTCTCATAGAACACAGCTTAGCATATATAATAATTCGTGACTCTTTCTATTTTGTAAAATTATTTTAAAGACCCACAATTTGAACAGCAGATCTCCGTCGCACAATATAACTCAAAACGATCAAATAAGCGTGAATTTAAATAAGCACTATATTTAGTTAATTTCTAAAACATTTAAGTAACAACAGATTACATCAAAGAAACACCTCACCTTATCTAACATTTCTTTGCCTTATCTACAGCGTGTTTCTTAATTTATGCATTAAAATTACCACGTTGCGACTGCATCGAAGGCCGTGTCCCAAATGCAGCTTAATTTATTTTTTACACATCCAACTTTGTATAAACCTATGTTCGTTAGTTAGTAATACTGAATGTTACGTCTGTCCTTGTTACTATTAAACTAATTAGTAAGGTAATGTAATATGGTTTAAATTAACAAAAAAAAACAGAATATCGTCACGCCTTTTTATTCCCAAAGGGGTAGTCAGAAGTGCACATTATCGCACTGTCACTGTACAATATACACCCACTTTTCACCATTTATGTTGTAAGTCCTATGTAATAGCCTACTAAATACTGTTTTTTTTTTTTTTCGAAAAACCGAAAAAAACGGAATCGAACCCGAGACTCCCGGCAGGCGCACTTGCGAACCCTCGGCCAACGAGGCAATTTAAGTTTAATGAAAATCTATACGAAACGTTTGAATCAAAATCATAATACGTTATCTTTACACGAATGAGTAAATCATTTTCGTCAGTACCCAACTAGCACAGACAGGCTGCATAAGAGTTGTATTTGAGTTTCCTTTTAAACTAAAAGCTGTACAGTCAGGCTGTACAAAGGCTGAATAAGCGCTTATACAGCCGTTATAATCGTAAAAAGGGCCCAAATTATACAGCTTATCGCGTTAGTACAGCTGTATAATAACTGTACAAGAACAAGATAAGCTGCTTAACAGCTGCATTAGAGCTGTTGTGTGGTATCGGAGGAAACCAATAGATTACAGTTGACCTCTTGTAAATACCGTGTAAAGATAATAGTTCAAAATCGGTTTTTGAAGAGAATTTTAGATGAATACAAAAATAAAGTACTCAATTGTAATTTATTTTTCCCTCCGGAACTTATTGTGACAAATGGCAACCATTTCAGTTGCTGTTGTTATTGTGTAAAGTATTGGAATTTTTAGTGGTGGCACTTGGCTAATACATGAGGTGAACTTCAAGTGCCGATTCATATTTATTGTGAACCTATGCATATATTTTAACTAAATTTTCACGGGCCGGCAAAATAATCAAGCAAACATTACAGAAAACATCAAAAAAGGTAAGTGAGTGCGTTTGTTTTTGAGGTTAGAATAAGAAAATGTAATTGAAATAACTAACCAGAGGACAAAAATAACACAGTTTTATCTTATAATCATGATTTGGATGTGGCTGTGGCCAAATAATGACTAAAATCCCTTTATTGTTATTTTATTTTTGTCTTTATTTAATTACAAAATGGCGAGAATTTAGAACAGCCTAAAGAGTATTGACAGTGTTGTATAGTCTTATAGGCTGTACTACATAAGATATGAATTCTACAATGCAGCGATTAGTTCTTAATCAGTTTTATAATAGAATATTTGTATTATTTCGGCTGCATATCAGTTTCTATCACACCACTTATAATACTATTTAGAGATACGTTTCACTAAATGAATCTGCTAAAGAACTGTGCTGACAGCTGTCAGTTAAAAAGACTAAAGCTGTACCTGTGGCTAGTATTTATTTTTTTAGTGTTATTATATTCTCACAAACAGAAATTATAAAACTAGTGTATTTATAATAGTCTACAATTAAGCCATTAAAAAGAAGTTCAAGATTCGAGTCACTAAAAAAGACTAAAGCTGTATTGTAGCTGGTATTTACATTTTTAGTATTATAGTACCTTCTCTGACAGAAATTATAAAACTAATGTAGTTACAATGGTCTACAATTACGCCATTAAAACGAAGTTCGGTAACGGTGTTGAAGTGTACCATTGTACAGAAAAATGTATCGGGTGAGACAATGATAACACTTAAAGCTGTAATGGGGAAGTTATCTCATACAAAATACAGCCTTTATACAGCTTTAAAGATAAAACACTACTTGAAGTGTCACACAATACTTCAAGTGTTATTATAGAATTTTGGTATTCTATTAAGACACCCTAAGCTTAAACCGATTCCATAATACAGTCTTTATAAAGATTGAGCTGTATAATAACTGATAATCCCCTCTTGTAAAGAGAAAATAATTTTTTGACACTCTTGTAAGTCTCTTAAAGAATTATAAGTTTTAAATAGGCTGTTTTATGGATGATACCAACGCTTGTGTGCTGCTTGGGTAATAGTCGTGTAGGGCGCAGATGGATGTTATTACAAAGGTACTTTACAAAATCAACACAATAATGTATATAACATTTTCCAGTACCTACTAAGTAATTGACAGATTAACATACGATCGAAAAAGGCATGTTTAGCTTACATAGTTCAACATGCTTCTAAACGAGTATACGAAGATTTAATTCCGAATCAAAGTGGCAAAATGTGATAAAACCACTATTAAAGTGAAACAAAAACGTTATAAAAGAACGATATTTGCCCCCAAAATCACATTCATAAACCACAAAATACTTTTAATTTATTGTTTTAGCATTTATTTCATTGGACAACACTCCAGCGATTTATTAATCCAACCGTCCATTAATCAATAACGCTACAATATGCTAATCACGCCATTGATACGACAAATCCACTTAATTGATCTACAATGCTCTCCTAATGACAAGGTAAAACAGCTGTTGCTCGCAATAATATTTTGATTATAAAATAAAAAGTATTTTGTTATTAGATAGTATATGCCCAAGGTCATTATCGTCGCAGACCACGGCAAGGTCACTGGTTCTGTGTTCGCGTTGCACAATCATAGCATTCATGGTCCAACACCTATAATAACAATAATTATAAGAAATTTTAATGTTACCGTGAATTCCAAACAATAATTAACTTTGATAAAGGAGATTATTAAATAAATATAACCTGAAATTACTTTTGATGTCGTTGTATCATGTGGTCCAAAATATATATTGTATTGTATATATAGTTTTGTTGAACTTTACTCTAGATTATAAGTTATATAGATAAATAAATAATATAATGTTTATTTGTTTGAATATAAATTAACTGTATCGATCTAAAGAACTTGTTTGGGTTTTAGTCTAATGTTATGCATTGCTAATGGTTAAACTTAGTCACATAAATTTTAGACTTGGCACTTAATGTTAACTTCATTGCATAGTTCAATGAACGAGGCTTATCTATCTTATACCCATTAGCCTCTAAAAACGTATTTATTGAGTTATTAATTTATGCCACCCTGTTGGCTGGCAGCAACCGTAGGCTTTACCTTCTGATAAAACAATCGATATGTGACTAAGATTAGACATTTTTTTTATACATTTACTTGAGACCCCATATAAATAATTCAGTCAGATCAGTGATTAAGTTACAAATATCAGTACAATAAAATTGCCTATATAAAGTTTGACTGCACGCTTAACGCGGTGTCTGCCTGCCGTGTAACGTGTAGCGGGATTAGGATTGCGATTGCCACGGAACAACTCTTTTTGTCCTCTAATTGTTGCTTCGAGTTTGGGTATAATGTGAATGTGAAATTGTATATTTGTAAATGCACCTTCGACAGGAGAATTCCTAGCTGGAGGCAACTTTTACAAAAAAATGTGACGTCACAATCAAAAAAGTGTAATTAAAAGTGCAATACCGTGTTTAGTTGCTAAACTATCCGTGATTGCACTGCTTTGTAATCTGCAAGCATACTGCATTGCCCTTGTATAGGGAATGTCATGCAAACCATTGTCATCTGAGTATTGACAAATCTTATTTAGTTATTTGTTATTGTTTTATTTATCCTTTACCTGTTTCTTGTATAGTTCGAAGTTGATTATTTTTATTATTTTACTCAGCTATTGTTTTGTTTTTTGTTTCTTGATGGGTTTTTTAAATTATAAGTGTGACTTTTTTTTGAGGGAGGAAAATCATCCAATTACTTCTCCCACCATGGGTAATCAGACTCTTACTGACTAAAAACCACCCCGTTCCTACTTCTGCCCTTCGAGCCGGATCCCCGGTAAACCCGCTAGGTAGACCGCAGCTCCAAGATTAATATTCTGTTAAGAATGGGCAGCGTTGTAGTAAAGTATGATCAAGACAAAGGCAAAGCGAGGCTTCTTTAACAAAATACATTCATTTTATAAACTTGGAAAGTTAGTTTAAACGACGTTAAATTCATACAACGAGAAAGCAAGGTTACTTTTTTTAACATTCCACAAAATGTGCAAGTATAATTTATATTACAATAAAGAAATGGATTGTTCACCAGATTTCGCAAATATAGGAAGATATTTTTTGTCCAATCACAGTAGCTGTCAAATATTGAACTTCCAATGGCGTGACACTGTCTAATTCTCTATTGGACGAATAACGAGAGGTTCACACTAGCACTATCTGGAAGCAAGTATCAGTAGGCCTATTATACCTACCTTTATATAAAGCCAGTTATAATTTGTTATGACATCTTCTAACATGCCCATGCATGGAATACCATGACAATTGTCAAGCATAATTTAACTTGAATACAAATTTGTATTGTGTGAAGAATTTTCGTACACCATGAACGTAATTATACCTTGGGAATTTGACATTAAAAGGCACATTGTGTGAACTTAGGTCGTACGAAAGGACCGACAAAATCTTAGATTTTCTAAACTGATTATATTAAGGTACAACCTAGTCATTTCGGTGTTCAATTTTCAACTGTATCATTTTGACATAAAGTCGATAATCCATTTAACCAAATTGAGAAATGACTTTATACGTAGCTAAATGATTTTAAGTGCTTTTAATCTGTTTGTGACAAACCTTAGTTACAAAGAAAGGAAAGAATTTTTTTTTATAACTTGTCACAAGTTATAAAAATTCATACTAGTTTCTAAAACTTATTATTATGGTATAGCCTTTATATGTTTATTTACATACAACCATATTATGTGTGTATGTATGTGTGTGTAAGTACCTGAATTATTTTCCGTAAGCCATATTTTAGGACTTTTGTTAAATTCAAGCCAAAACCCATACAACCTTTAGAATATTTAACCTTCATTTAGGTACTTTGTCTTTCCGCAAACAACAATCCTTTCATTTTACCAATAATATGTACATACTGCAGTTTTCGGTAGCGGTCATTGACTTAAACGCAATACAAATTCAATACGAGTAAAATCAATACAAAAAGTTTACATGTTAAAAATGTTGATATTACAACTTAAAATTAATGTGTTTTGAATAAATATAATCAATCAATTAATATTGGCATATTTTATTATCATCTATTAATATTTTCTGCTACTCATCATGGTATATTATTAGATTTATCAATGTAGATTTAAAAATAGCGAATATGAAAATAAATCAGTATCTACTGTAATCGCAATCACAAAGTAAATTGCAGTCTCGAATTCAATTCGTATGTATGAACCCATGCTTAAAAATAGACGAGCAACTTTCTCAAACAATTACGAGAAATTAGCGATACCCTACACATCTAAGGGACAATATATTTTTTAACTGTTTATTATGATGTTAATACTTTTTTTTAATACTGTTCGTTCTTGGACTTAAAACCAGTAAAACTGAACCAAATTTTTATACTAACTGTACAGAATAAGTTAAACTCATTGCATTGATTTAGGTGTCACTTAAGTAGCACTCACATTCCTTAACACCCAAGGAGTAGTCATTTGTAACTACCCGTGTGTATGTCACAATTTTTACTAAGTTACGTTATCGTAAACAGTATCTTGCATAAGGCCTTGGCTCGTAGAGCAAATACTATTAAATTTTTAACTTCAAACTAAACATGTGCACTTAACCTTATTTAGTTTATTTTTGTTGTAGCAGGGAATGTGTGTCTAGGTTTAGAATTACAAACTTTTAGTACGAATTATTTATCGAAACTATCACTAATCGCAGGCAATACAGAGGACCGGGACGTCTCTTTTTTTAAGGGGTAAATCATGCAGCCTTGGGCGAGGCGAGAGGGATTATCAGACTCTTACTGACTAAAAATCACCTCGTTCCTACACCTACTTTTCGGGCCGGAGCCCCGACGTCTCACGTTTAGTCATAAGTCGGACTTACTATGTTAGTTAATTTCAAAATTCTAACCTATTTGAAATCAAAATGTAGTAGAGTGCCCTTTAAAGTTTAATTACCGATACAATTTATCCAATTAACATTCTCAAAAGTATATAGAGAACCAATCACGTCTGTAGATATACAATTAAATGCAGGTACTGATTGATATAATTATAGCAACCATAAGCAGAAGGTCAAGTGTATTGACCGACCCACAAACCTTAACACGTGGCCATGACATCAACTCGAAATACTTTGCCAAACTAAAGTGTCATTATAAAGGTACAATCAAGAACGGTGTCATAATTTGTGTATTTGTTGGACTTATTTGTGTAAAATATGTATGGTTTGTGAATTTGCTAATAAAAAATTGGACTCGTTTCATAAATTAGCAAGAATTAATACACAATCCCTAGTTTTATCCCCAAAAATCTAGGCGCCTTTTGAAGGTTCCCCTGTCACAAAATAGGTATGGTTAAATTAATTTAGACTTAGGAGTATGATACCTATAACTTCTTATGTATTTAAATAATTATTACTTCTTTTCAGTTTACCTAAGCCAATTCATTGAATTCAATAGTTTCTAAAAACTAGTTCAAATCATTTGAAACGACCCTGACTTATCAATACTGACAGCACATGCGGGAAAATTTAAATACTGTGTTCACTACAGAGGTATTTAATATTCGTTTGGATAGAATTTGAATTTTGAACTGACGACGGTTTTTTACAGCTAAATTATAACGTGTTGATATCCTACGAGAAAGTTTAAGGTTAATGCATGCATTAAACAATTCTTTGTGTGATCCACAAATGGTTATACCGAGTGCGACGTGAATATGAAATAGTATGTTTGTAATTTTACCCACGACACAGGAATAAGTCCTAGACTGAAAAGACGTTTTTTGTTAGAAAGATGTTAAATCCTGAGACCTGTTGTAGAGTTCCTGAAACTCATGACTATAGAAATGGACCATGATCAAGTCAACCATGCAGTATGTAGGTATGTAGATTCACTTCAATTCCTCAATACTAAAAGTCATCATGTCAGTAGGTGAATGCGAAGTAATAAGGTAACATCGGCTTAACTTGGAGGACAAGTCCACCTTGTATTACTTGGTTACTTCTTACATCAAGTATTTTTCCGTTTTACGCAACATTCGTATTTATAATTATTAAGTTAAATGCCTATTTGCTTTGACGCATGAAGTGCGTGATTTTTTCATTATCTATCATCATGAAGTTACCACGTTTAGTTGTATGATACCCATGACCGAACAGTTTGATGATCTGTATCCTTAGTACGTTGGTTGGTTTATTCAAGCCGACCAATCAAAGCGCCGAACGCGCACTTGTTTCGGTTTCGTTCAACGTAAAGCAAATTCATACTAAAGGTATTAGACTACAAATAAAATAAATGTTTTTTTGTTTAATGTATCAAGAGTGATGTTTATTAGCAAAGGCATTTCTTTTAAAGACTCTGCCCCGGCTTGGCGATCACAGAAAAGTTGAAAAAAAAACCTCTTCCCTCGTTAAAAAATAGTAAATTTATTTATATCTGTCCTTGTAGTAACAGCTGCGATCAAACGTAGTAATGATATGCATGCAATCAGTCTAACATTAACAGGTCATTTCACAATCAATCAAATTCATATATTTTATTCTACAATTAGCATACGTTACACATATCTACATACCTAGTTCAAATTCTATAAAAGTCAAAGTCAAATAAATTAAGAACGGAACAGTTGATTGATATCAATCAAAAATTGATTGATTAAAAAGTTATATAATTTTATAATCCACTATTGAAGTTCGTTATGACCTTTTCTTTAATTATTATGCAAACTGCTACAAACATTTGCATCTTGGACTGAATCTGGTTTTATCCAGTTAGTGAATTTTTGGCACGAATCTCCTATTACGTTTTACGAGTTATTTGGAAGCCTGTTAGCACAATAGCAGCAAGTTCGACCTACTAAAGGAGGTCTTACCTAGTTTGTCCCTAGTCTACGTACTATCTAAGTAATAATTAGTTTAAAATTGTGTATTACAGGACAGTAACCCAAAGTTTTTATTATTATTATAATAATTTGGTTCATCATTTCACCTATCAAGTAATTGCCAGTGCAATACGCTGACAAATTGTAATTATAAGTCTAAATCTTCTGTAAAACTCGCTTAAACTTTCTTAAACAAGTTTGTAAGTTACAAGTACATGTATATTATAATTAAATATGTACAATGGTGGTCACATGCGCACCACTGACTAAGCGATTACACGTGTTGTGTTTTTAAGTTGCGACGTTATTGCTTTTCTATTTCATGAGACATTTATGGGATATTATGGTCCAATGTTTTTGCTGAGTTCAAGCAATAAAATTTTAAAATGATCAGGCGGATCTGTCCTCCACTGTACATGGACACTTATGTGCCTACATAGACAAGACTATCTCATTATTAATGTAAATGAATAGGAACATTGGTACATGTATACTAATTTAACACTTTTTACAAAGCATAAGTAATGGGGAAAACAATTACAATAGACACTAAATTATCTACGTTATAGGAACTTCATAAGAAATTATTACACTATATCTTTTATTTTCCTCTCCTTATGGCCGTGATATTATGACTAGTGACGTGCATCGTGACTTGAAATGGTCACTTATTTCCTGATCGCGTAAAGTAGGTATTAAGTGAAGTAAATAATAGGTAATAATATTTCTTATGGACTTTTAAATACTTCGGTCCAAAATATATAACTCCATTTTAATTTAACATTAAGATACTTTTACCTATACATTATATGAGGTAAGTGATACCTCGTAGGTATACCTATCAATACTAATATATAAAGCTGAAGAGTTTGTTTGTTTGTATGAACGCGCTAATCTCCGGAACTGCTGGTTCGATTTGAATAATGCTTTTTGTGTTGTATAGTGCATTTATCGTGGAAGGCATCAAAACATCACGCTATGACCAATAGTAGTAGAAGTAGCTAGTAACTAATATATGTATATGTTTAAAATAAAATAAAATTAAGGAATAAAAAAAAATATATAATATAATATCCTCTTTATTTTGAAACAGTTCTTACTAGAAATGTTGCTTGCTTGCCAGAAAGCTTATTATCTACAAAAATGAAGCAAGTACCTTGCATGTTAGCATAATTTTAATGTTTAGATAAAAATTAAATAAATATTTTTTCGTAAGAAATAGTCATATGAGTGTGAGTTGCGTTATGTTAAAGTTAGTAGTCAACTTTAGACTGTGTACAATAATATTACAACTATTTACTCATGAAATTAGCAAGAAATGCCGTCCTGTTTCAATTACCTACAACGTTCAATACTCGTAGTTAAAGATCGTTGTCTGTGTTCAAAATTACATTTAAAATAAACCACGTAATTAAATATTGTGCGCCATTATTTTAAAGAAGGAAAAGTTATTGTTATTTAGGTATGTAAATCAAATATAACTAAAATGTAAAAAATACCAGCTTTCAAATGAATCCATTTCGTGTTTGCAATATTGTATGCACTGTTTAATACGTTGTTGTACAATAAAATATCGGCTCATCATTTAGTTGTTAAATTACTCTTAGAGTAGGTCAGTTTTTAATTAGCTTTTTGTACATACTTGTTAAATATATAGGGTGTAAACGGAATGCTAATAAACACCGCAAACAGGTGATGGTAAGACACGAATATTTAAAAATAAAAAAGGAATTATATATTTATTTTATGCAATAACCATTTTCATCAACTGCTTATAGCTGATGTGGCATGAATACCACGAAAACTAAAAACATAAAAACAAAAAGAATGGTAGCGCTTTTCGGGAGCGTTCCGTTTACACGAACAGCATATTTTGCAGGGGATTTGATTTTTTGATTTAGTAGATAACTATAGATATGCATAAAAATACAGACTGAAAATACTAGACTGTAATAAGATTACTGGATTGATCAAATTGATAAAAAAAGAAACAACTTTTTTTTATCAAGGAACCTTTCCGTTTATGATAATCACTACTTAGTAACTTAGATACTAAATTGATGAGTGCATATTGATTGACAGGAATTGAGATAAAATGACGTGTAGACAAAATAAATAAAAGAATAACCATGAATATTTTGATAAGAAGATAAATCTTCAATGATAAAAATGAGACAGTTTCTACAAAATGGTCCTACCCGGATACCGACATTAGAAGGCTTCCTAATACATTTAAATTATACTTTTTACTAATATTATAAATGCGAAAGTTTGTGAAAAATTTTGTTAATAATAATAACTCACAAACTTTTGATTATCCTAGTTTGGGGGCTAACGATACACTTAATGTAACATAAAAAATTTAACTAATTGTGATATACATATAAGGATATGATTGTAAGCCTATTCATAAAATGTATTTTATTTATTCACAATTATATCTACATGTAACTGTTACTCGATCACATCAAAACGATTGAAGGGATCGACATAAAATTTGGAACAACACATAGACTTAGTACACATTTTTGCCCCACAGGAACTCACGTGAAGTCGCTAGCAAAAGCAAGTATACCTATACCTACTTACATATTTTTGAAGGCCAATACCTAAAGTTGGTGTAGCAACAAAAGTAAATGCACTTGAGATAAATTCCGTCAGTTTAAGATTTTATCTGATATCAACTGAATTAATCTAGTATCTTTTTGAATAAAGTTATAACATTCCTTTTGCTGTTCGAAATCAACGTTTATCTATCGGAATCGGATTTAAGAGTAAAGTTCGCAACATAATTTACTTGGCATTGCGACGCCAAATACTTAAGAATGAGAGTAAATAACTAAATTGATTTGCAAACATTACCTACTTCTTTAAATAATAATTCTCCGCCATTGAGCAATAAATAAAAGATTTATTCAATGTCACAAAACAAAATACATACTTTGATATTTTTCTTCATTGTTGGCGCAAAGCTTTGATATTATGAATAATAAATAAACACAAAAAGTAAATATTACTAAACAGTAAATAAAAACGTTTCAGTTCAAGGAATTGTAAGTACAAAGTGTACGCAAATTCTTATAGATATTTATTTTTGTATGAATAAGAAAAGAAAATTATTTTGTTTGTAACCTTTAAATAGGTATTCTATTTCTATACAGTATAAGCTTCAAGCTATAAAAAATATGTCACAAAGGAGGATGCAAATCCTGGTCCGGCCTTCCAATAGCTACATGTGTAAATCATTGGACAGGTAAATTTGAGCTGAATAAAAGTTACTAAGGCGCTAAGTTCCAAATCTTAGTCCGTTCAGAGTTATTCTTTATTAAACATGATAGTTTTATCTACTATTTTTACGTCATAATTGCATTTGTGCTTTATACACGTAGTGTGAAAGTGGGAAACTTTTTGTCATAAGGTGTTCAGGCGTAGCACAATAGTTTTAAATAATAAATTATTTATATTTACGAGTTGTACCATAGCTCGATAGATGGCGTTCGCCGATTTAAATTCGAGCTATGGTTACGTTACATGCAATAGTATAAGTCAGCAGAAAATGTCTTAATAAATGTCTTCGTTCGAGTGTGTGACGTTTTACTTCAACCTCTTTGGCGACAGTGGCGCCAACCCAAACATAAGGTCCTTCGAGCCGGATAGTATAGTGATAGTACAGTGACAAGTGCCTCTAGTGGAGGAAATCAGAACCAACGGTCGTCGAAGAGGAAGAAAACCGAGCGGAGTCCAAGGAGAGCTGAGCAAGGAGTTGTGTAAAGTGAAATAGTGTTTGTGAAGTGGCCATAAAAACTGTGAGTACATTGCCTTATTTAAACGTCCCAAGTGCTAGTCAGTTCATGGACTTAGAAAAAAGTTAGGACTTAGAAAATTCAGAAAAAAGTTCAGGACTTAGAATAATTTAGAAGAAATTACTTGGGACTTAGAATAATTTCCAAAAAAGTGAAGAGACCCCGAATCTATGCCCGATTTTGCCTAGAAACGTCAAAGACTTAGAAAAATTCAGCTTCTAAAAGTAATAGAAAATTTCCATCAGTCCAGACTTAAAAAAGGTTTCATTACCTATAAGAAAAAGTTTGGATACTTTGTCTACAACTATGGAGGCTAAGTTGAGATTGTTAGACGACCTCAAAAGTCGTATGACAACTCTCTTGACAAAGGATACGTCAATTTTAAAAAGTCACCGAAAGACAGAATCAATCAGGCATACATTGACTCGAGGTTGGAAATATTAGAAAAGCAATATCAACAATTTGTACAAAAACATGACGAACTTTTGGAAAATTATACAGAAAAGGAATTGAGCTCTACCAGTTACGTTCAAAATGATGTTTTTGAGGATGTTATGGACACTTTTATAACATATAAAGTAGATTTAAAAAATGCCTTACCTAAATCTAAGGCATCTGTACCGAGTGATGTTGATTTACCTAACAACCATCAAACAAAAAAGTTGTCTAACACAAAATTACCTAAAATATGTATCCCAACTTTTAGTGGTCAATATACACAATGGTCATCGTTCAGAGATTTGTTTTTATCATTAATTGATGGTAACGAAGCTTTGGATGATGTTCAACGTTTACATTACTTACGGTCACAGTTGTCAGGTGAAGCAGCACAACTCATTAAACACATTCCTATTACACATGCTAACTATAAGAAATGTTGGTCTATGCTAGATAACAGATATAACAATAAGAGATTTTTAGCTAATAGTATTCTCAGGCGTTTACTTAACCAAAAACAAATGGCGGGTGAGTCATCGGTTGCACTCAAGGAACTTTTAGATACAACAACCGATTGCTTGCACGAATTATCAAGTCTAGGGGTTAAGGTAGACGCCTGGGATATTATTATTATTTATTTAATTAGCTCCAAGTTGGACGCGGAGACTCGGAAGCAATGGGAATTGCAGGTAAGTCAGTCTTGTGAGGATCTTCCTACCTTCCAAGATTTCCAAGACTTCTTAGACAAACGTTTTCGAGCCTTGGAATTTGTAGAACCACAAAGTAGCAAGTCTAAAGGTACCTCTAAAACGTTTCATGTAATTTCAAAGATATCCTGCCCTCATTGTTCCGAAGAACATCTCTTATGTTATTGCAAGAAGTTTGCTCAGAAATCCGTAGAACAACGGCGTAACATTATAAAATCACGGGGTTTGTGTTTTAATTGCCTTCGCTCAAGTCATATAAGTATTAATTGTCGTGCAAAAACCAAATGCAGGATTTGCAAAAAAAGACATCACACACTCTTGCATCAGAAATCGGATTCAGGTACGGAGAAACGCTCCTCCGCATCTCCGATTAAACTGAAACCACCGGACGAGACCACGGCTGAACCTCATCTTACAGCTCATTTTGCTCAGAATATTCAAAGTCAGGATGTACTGGCTACAGCCCTTATTAAGGTTAGGTCGAGCAACGAGCATCCACAAGTTTTGAGAGCCTTGTTAGACCAGGGTTCTCAAGCTTCATTTATAACGGAAGCTGCGGTTCAGAAACTCAGGTTAAAAAAAATAGCAGTTAAAACCACTATTTCAGGTGTAGGTGGAAGTCAGGGCAATCTGACATCCAAATTTATGGTTAGGGTAAATCTTCAATCTATGCAGGATCCTAACTTCACCTTTGAAACGAAAGCTTATGTGCTTAGTAAGATAAATGCAATTTTGCCTGAAAAGAAATTTACATTAGTGGATTGGCCAGAACTAGGAAATATTACGTTAGCTGATCCAAATTTTAATAAGCCTAACAAAATTGTCATTTTGTTAGGGTCGGGAGCCTATGCCAAACTCTTAAAAAATGGCTTAATTAAGGACCCTACGGGTAAAATAATGGCTCAAGATACTTACCTCGGCTGGATCATATCCGGAGAGGTCAGTAATTCAAATAGTGAGACATCATAATTTAGTTAACATGCACGCTAAGGTCGAAAAAAATAGTATTCATAAAAAGTTTCAGGAAATTAAGGCAGGGTATTAATGCTCTGATATTTTAATTATTCGTCCTGAAGAACTTCAAACATCTAGTCGAACTTACCTGACTTCACATGAGGAATATAATATTAGGCTTGACAATGGAAGTGATCTTAAAATAAAAGATAAACTAGAATTTTAGGACTTACCTTGAATCACAAATCCATTCCATTACAAGATTTACTTACCTCGCAGTAGTCACAGCTATCACTGATCCAACTGAAACTACTTACTAAAATTAATACAGTCCACTGCAATACAACGTTTGTAGTATCTGCTAGGTTTGGCTGCATATTACTTCACTTACCGCTTACCGCTCAAATCTTCATCTCAAAAAACTTGATCAATTTAGATTGCGATGAAGAGTGGTCTAAACATCTAGGTACAAAGTAGCAGTCTTATTATAGTAGGTTACAAACCTAGGTTATTTACATGGTAGTAGTAGATGAGGAGGATCGGGTTCACTGCAATCTTGTCACTTTTAAAAATAAAGGTGGCTCCAATATAACATATTTAATTATACTTACTAGGATTGGAGTCATAATGTGTCATAGTTTTAGTTATTAGATTGTAGATGTAGTTAGAGTTTGTTATATTATTACTTTTATTTTTAGAAAATTTCTTTAAAGGAAATTATTACTTTCTTGGATGGCTTCGACAGGCGTGCTGGCTCAGAGGTTTATCACCCAGGGTGATGAACAACATTAATTGTAGAATAGGACCTCTAAAATTATAGAAGGTAATCCAGCCTCACTCTCTAGTTTAGGACCTCACTTCTTGAGGTATGATACCAAAATCATATTTGGTAAGCGTACTACCTTTGTAGGTACATCAGAGTTTAGTGTAAGCACTTCTGATGTAAATTCATTGACTCCAGGACATTTCTGTGATAGTCAACCATAGGTAGTACCATATTATTATCAACTTAGGTGGCTTGAGACGTTGGCAATTGACACAAATAATGATTTAATATTGATACGAACACTGGTCTCTGGAGTATTTGACAATGTTCTTGCAAAGACATAAGTGGGCTAACAATAGAATATAAGGGCTCCCGAGTTAAACGTCCAGCTTGTAAATTTTGTGTTTTAACCAATGTCAATTAATTAATTTGTTAGCCTTATACTTTTTTCTACGTCTTTATATTTTAGTAATTTAAGAACCAAACACCAAGAACTGTAGTAGATTATAGAAGTTAGTAATTAATTAGTAAATTTATTTGTTTTAAGGACTATAAGTCCTTGGTGGGCGGTATGTTCAGGCGTAGCACAATAGTTTTAAATAATAAATTATTTATATTTACGAGTTGTACCATAGCTCGATAGATGGCGTTCGCCGATTTAAATTCGAGCTATGGTTACGTTACATACAATAGTATAAGTCAGCAGAAAATGTCTTAATAAATGTCTTCGTTCGAGTGTGTGACGTTTTACTTCAACCTCTTTGGCGACAGTGGCGCCAACCCAAACATAAGGTAACAAAGTATTATGACCACAAGTTTCTACTTGATCCCGGCTATCACTTGGATTGTTTTGGTATCTATTTATAATAACATTCGGCTTGTACACAAGGATTATTCAAGTGCATTACGATTGGAATATTGTATGTCACTATGGAAGTTTCACGGAACGTGTAATGAGCATTCTAGTATGACTTGAAACTAGTCGAGTAGACACTCGACACTTGTTTACAATTAATTTTTTTTTTTTTTTACATTTAATGGGTCGACGTTTGACCGCTATCTCACCTGATGGTAAGTGATGATGCGGCCTACGGTGGAGCACGTCTGCCCATAAGCAACCTATTCACTCGGGCCTTGAAGACACCCAGGTTATACCCATCAGGAAACACAGACTCCGGCAAGGAGTTCCACTCCCTAGCAGTTCGCACAAGGAAGCTTGGAGCGAAGCGCTTCGTGCGAGTGGGTGGGATATCTACCATGAAGCGGTGACGCCTCGCCGATTGTCTTGTGGTTCGATGATGAAAAGGACTAGGGGGAATCAAGTTGTGCAATTCCCCCGCACACTCTCCGAAATGTATCCGGTAAAAAACGGAAAGGCTTGCGACCTTGCGCCTGTGTTCAAGGCTTTGAAGCCGGGCCTCCACAAGCGCATCATCATTGATGAGCTTCTTGGCACGCCTTTCAATGTGTTCGAGCGCATCTAGCTGGCATTTAGCCGAGCCGTCCCAAAGGTGAGAACAGTACTCCATACATGACCGAACCTGCGCTTGGTACAGGCTCAGCAGTTGTTTCGGTGTGAAGTACTGTCTCACCTTCGAAAAATAACACTTGTTTACGATACTACATCTACACACCTACTACACTTCAAAATCAATTATTAAACTACTAAAACCATCCTTACCAGTAAGTAAGTGTTATAGAAATGTCTATAACACTAATAAAATTATGCAATGTACTCATTCATCATATACTAGTATTACATGCGAATATTTTGCCAAATCAACATTAAAAGATAAAGTTGCAGTCATTAATATTCAATTGATTACCATAAATACTCAATTACTGATTAGTTCGGCGTTGAATTCTAAATCGCTATATATGGGGCCAAGTTCAACAACTTATGTGAAATACGCAATGACGTGACGTTGCAAAAAGTATTTTGTTATTGTAGCAATAGAGTTCTTTGTTAAAGATTTTTGATTGGAAATGTACTCGTACCTAAGTAGTAATTGAAATGTATTTTTTGTCACCTAACAAAGTTCTTGGTTAAGTAACTATGATTTGTTAGTAGTTTACCAAGCATGGGTTAATAGATAAATCCGTCGCAAAATCCGGTGTATTTTATTGTTTAATAAACTTTTTAAAGCTTCTTGCTTTATTAATTATTATGTTATCGGCTTACTCACATAACTGTTTGATGAGGAACTCGACTAGTTTCAAGCCATGCTAGGGGTTCATATTCATGAGTAGCATTCCGCGACATATGAGGTGGCGATTGTCGCGCTGCTACTTGCTTCTAGCTTGGAATTGTTTATTGGATATTTATTTTATTTATTTAGAGCATCATTTTTCTTTCTCGTATATATTCTATACTAGCTTTTGCCCGCGACTTCGTTCGCGTGGAATAGTGACTTCCGGCAAATTTTTGGTTTTAACCACATAGTTCCCGATCTCGCGGGATCTCTTCAAAAATGAGATGTGGAAGATATTCCAGGGAACTCTTCAAAAATCAATATAATGAGCTCTGCGTTTGAATTTAATAGATGTATACTCACTTAGGGCATTGACAAAATAGTTTAAAAACGGACTTAAACTAACTTAAAACTAAAGAAAGCTACGAATTACGAATTTATAACAATTAAAAAAGAAACTATATTACAACCTATCCTCTATGCTATAATAACCAAGCTTAAACTAAATAATTTAAAAGAAACGACTTAAATCTAATCTGATTAAAAAAAAATTAGACTTACAATTTTATTAAAAAAACTACATACATACATACATATCGTCACGCCTTTAATCCCCGAAGGGGTAGGCAGAGGTGCACATTATGGCACGTGATGCCACTGTGTAAAATGCCACTGTGTAAAAAAACTAACTACAGTAACTACTAATAATCGATATCAAACTAAACCTACGTTAAATAGTTTAACCAAAAAACCAGGAAAACCCAACAAATAAACTTATTAATTGACAAATACAACGAAACCAATTTAGAATATACGAAACAGCAGGAAAGTGGCGAACAATTGGGGAGGCCTATGTCCAGCAGTGGACTGCTATAGGCTGATGATGATGAAACAGCAGGACCACTACAGACAAATAATCATACGACTGATAATACACTTTTTCTACGATAGTACCGAAGCGCTCGGCCGATACCCAACCAAATGAATGTAACGAAACCATAGCGCGATCTATTTCGATCCCAACGCCATCTATCGAGGATAAAGACAACTTGGATTACAGTAGAACTCCAATTATCCGAACTCCGACTATCCGAATCGCCGATTATCCGAATCACAAAAATTGTCAAAAAAAGTCTAAGTGCGCTATTATTCTCCCCCCCCCGCGAAGCCAGTGTTTGTCAAGTCTTGACTTGACTTGTCTTAACTTGCCGTTGTGCCTACGCTGACTTCCCCGCAATTTAATTCAATAAAAAAATAGTGCAATATCAAAACGTAGCTTTTATTCTCTTCAATGGCAATTTTTTTGAAAAAATCCGATTATCCGAATATGTATTTGATTATCCGAATGGGTCCCGGTCCCCATTAATTCGGATAATTGGAGTTCTACTGTATTTATTTATACTCCGTTCGGGCATTTTCTTTGTACTAAAAGTTTAATTATATTTTTCATACCTTTTTACTATTTATTTACTTTTTTTCGATGAATTAAAACAATAACATGAACCGAAGTCGTGTAACGATCGACATAGAATTATCTATACTCCGTTAGAGCATTTTCTTTGTACTAAATGTTTTATTATATTGATATTATTTTTTCATACCTTTTTACTATTTATTTACTTTTTTTCGATAAATTAAAACAATAACATGAACCGAAGTCGTGTAACGATCATAGAATTATTTATAAATAATTTATTTCTTATTTTTATTTTTTGATTTTTGAAATAAAAATATATCTATGTCCTTTCTAAGGTTCTAAACTATATCTGTACCAAATTTCAACCAAATCCGTCAAATAGTTGCGGAGATTAATGGTATAAGCATAGAATGTTCGACGTGATTCTTTAATTTGACATAACTTTTTTATTTATGAACCGATTGACATGAAACAAACACTAAATGTAAATTTAAGCATCCCACAATATATTCGTGAAAACCGCATCCAACTCGGATCAGCCGTTTCTGAGATTAGCGCGCACAGACGAACAGACAAACAGACAAACAGACAAACAGACAAACAGACAAAAAAAAAGTTAATTACATTTTTGGGTTCGACATCGACATAACAATAACCCCTGCTATTTTTTTTATTTTTATTTTCAATGTACAGACAGCACTTTTCTACGATTTTATTATATGTATAGATGTACAGACAGCACTTTTCTACGATTTTATTATATGTATAGATATAGATTATTGTAGTCTACATTGTGTCACCTTTACAACAATGTTTGATCTACTTATGACCTTGATTTACTTAGAAATAAGATCGATTTTTGTCTAACAAATTGAAGAGAACCATATTTATTTTAAAAATGAGTTTCGGAACCGGAACAAATGAAAATTAAAATGAAAATGAGTTTATATTTTGTTTTGAATACAAGCTAACAAGTTAACGCTTGTCACACAAAATTATATATTGTTAAGTACAAGGAAATTGCATAACAATTTAAAATATTAAGCAATATTTAGTTTTATTTCGTTTTTCTTATTTATTATTTACAACAACAATTATGATATATGGTCTCATTTTTAAAATATAGTAACATTTTGCCGAGAGATTCGTCAGTCAGTTATGGCAATAGGTTTACCACCTATCACATGGGACTTACAACACAAATTGTGAAAAGTGGGTGTACATTGTACAGTAGCAATACATGTCATAATGTGCATCTCTGCCTACCCCTTCGAGGATTAAAGGCGTGACGATAATTATGTATGTATGTGTAGATTCGTTAGTCAATATTATCAACACGTGTAAAAACTTTGACAAGCTATACCTAAATGGGAGATATATTATGCGAGTGATTCATTGTAAATTACCTACGTCTTAAAAAAATAGGTTTCTTTTTTCTCTAAACTCAAAAGTTTTCCTCATCATTTTCCTGTGATAGATAGATAGGTATCTATTATGGTGGATATGTATGTTGTATGATGATAGTATGACGCTTGTATGCAAGCAATGACATGTTTATTATACTAATATACACATCATATTTATCTCTGTATTTATTCATAAACGTAAATCTGAAATAAAAATGTTAAACGAATTAATTTATTAATTTCTTTCTCCCAAACAAATGCCTAGTATAATTCAACTTTCTATGCATAAAATTACATAATTAAATGGTACAATCACACACGTTTACCACACTAATATTATAAATTTGAAAGTTTGTTTGGATGTTTGTCCGTCAATCATGGTGAAACTACTGAACCGATTTTGATGAAATATAATTTGGTATACTACAGACAGGGTGTGAGCTGATTTGCGTGATATTTAGACAGAAGGATACTTAGACAGAAGCTAGTTAAATGAAAATATACAATATAAAAAAAATACGGAATAGTTTTCCAATTCCTCCCAAACAAAGAGTCCTTACTTATAATTCTGTCTTCCGGACATAAAATTATCTAATTAAAATGAACAATCAAAGATATTTCTATTCGAAATCAGTCAAATTAAAATAAAAACAAATTAATCAACAAATTGCAACAACTATTTGTAATTCACGCACCAAGAACATTAATTGAACAATTACAAACCAATACAGAAGAGTACATATACAAAATCACACACACATATTCATGTCACCACTTAATTATACGATAACAATACAATATTCGCAAACCATACACTTATTTCTTTACCAACATCCAAAAATGAATGTAATCGGCCCAATGAGGCAAGATACGGACTCTTGTCCGACATTTAAATGTTGCTAAACGTTGCAATTTAATTACCCTCACTGGGCTTTACGGTACCTAGTTACTAGTTACCTACATATTACCAGACCTTGGACAGATACTGTATCTTTACTGCCTCTGATTACTGAGTAATCGACAGCTAAGTGGGTATTAAACACTTATTTATACTGCGTGTACTAGCTCTTTGTCCATAACTTTAGGTGTTTGATGTCTAGATTTTTACTACTCTCTAGTATGGTTAATATATTTAACTGTCGTACTCAAAGATAACAATTGCATAGGACTAGGTTAATTAACCATTAAATTACTCTGATTACAGCAGTTTGACTTTCATTTATGTTTTGGTATTCATAAAAATGGTTCGAAATATCAAATTTTGTTAGCTTTATCGCGAGTGGTTCAATATTTAAAATACAACACTCATTTTTTTTCTACATCTACGAGTGTAATAGGAGCGTAAGAGCGTATGCCTTGCCAAAACTTTGGATTTGAAACATAACATAAGAGATCACCCCCATTTTTTAAACTAAGGTTAATAAACAAGAGCTATGGACACCGTATCAGGTTATCGGGACTCCGGCTCAAAGCAGGAGACGGAACTAGGTGATTTTTAGTAACAGTCTGACACTCCCTCGTCCGCGCGTGATTAATAAACAAATCCTTTGTTTCACACGTGTAAGAACATACTTAATAATATAAACAAAAATAAGACCTGTTTATAGATTTGGTTTATAAACATTAACTTATTTCAAAAACTGGATTGTATCCGTTTTTCAACATCGAACATCAAATATTGCGAGACCACTTGTAATGTCATTGAAATTGTCATAATATTGTATCGACGAGTGCTGTCCTCAATGATTTATTACGAGTTTAGCTCTTTATCGAAAAAAGTAGGTATACTCGTACTAATATCACAAACAGTATCACTTGAAAAATCGAAGCATAACAGTTTCCAGTTTAATAGTTAGCTTTTTTCAACACGGTTATGAAGGGTGTAAACGGAACGCTCCCGAGAAACGTTACAATTCTTTTTTGTTTTTATGAATTTAATCATTTTTGTTTTCTTATTATTAATGCCACATCAAGGTTTAGGCAGTAGATTGCCACTATAATCACATAAAATAAACATTGAATTCCGTTTTTACCATCAACTGCGGCGTTTAGGAGCGTCCCGTTTACACTCTGTATAGAGTACTCGTTTCATACTTAAGCCTTAAGGCGCCAAGTACCACGGAAATTTTTCTTGTCTATTTTTGAATACCCTATCTGCACCTCCAATACAAGCATTATATTACGTGTAGCCTACGAAAATAACCATTTTTTTCCGAACCACATACAATACAACATAATATGTACTTACTCCAACATAGCATTTAGCAACTATAATAAAACTAATATATATTTCAGAATGTCGCTAAAATGTCGATTATAAATGAAAAATATTTATTTTACCAATTATAATGGTACTATGAATTATCTCTGTACTAATTAAATGTAAACATCCTTTTTTACTACGAGGTGCGAAACACGACATAATGGAATTTTCATGAACAACTCTTCCAAGATATAAAATGATTGGTATATTTTCACTTCTACTTGAGAATTTTATAATAACAAGATATTTATGATTTATGTGAGTCATAAATACAAGATTTAAACGAATAATTAGCACAAAAGGCATTAAATTGTTAGGTTTTGTTTATTGTTTATTAGTTAAAATTTTACCGTAATATAGGTAAACGGTCAATCCCTAAACCATCCTTAATCCCTAAAAGGTTGGCAACGTACTTAAAATTCAACTGGTGTTGTATACTTCCATGGGCGACACCGATAGCTTACTATTAGGCGATCCATCTTTTGTTTACCTATCCCGTGATAAAGCAAGACTATAATATAACTGTGTGTAAGGCAGTTGTCCCACCAACGGCGAGAAAACGACTAACTATCGGCTATTTTCTCGCTCAAGAAACATACAATAGATATACTTTCCGTATGAACAAAAGAGATGTTATATACAAACAGTTGATCGCTGACTGTTCACACTGCCGGCGAGCACTCGCTTCACTAGTTAAACATCGGAAATAAATCTTAAATATCGGAACTACGCACTCGCTCCCTAACTCGCTAACTCGTTTCTAGTTCTAGCTTTACTCGTTAATCGTTGCCGGTGAGACAAGTGCCTTAGACTGCACGGTTGGTGCGGTAGCTGGGCAACTGGCTGGTAGCGGGTTCGATTCCCGCACAGAGCAACTCTTTGTGTGATCCACAAATTGTTGTTTCGGGTCAGGGTGTCATGTGAATGTGAACTTGTATGTTTGTAAACGCACCCACGACACAGGAGAAAATGCTAATGTGGGGCAACGTTTAAAAAAAAACTGTGTAACTCTATGGAACTATAGCTTACATGCCTTACTCACCCATCTCAAAGTTCACAGATACTCAACAGGATTAAAACGAAACATTGTTCAGTAATGTTCATTAAACATTTCTGTGCCCCTGGTTTACATGAGTCAAAGCCAGCGAAAGATAGGCTTAACCCTTCACCCTTACAACCTCGGCCTACAAGTGGATTAACAACTCGGGAAGGGATTCGAACTTACGACACTAAAATCTCAGTTTTAACATTTGACTTTACCCTTTCTTCGGCTTAAAGCTTTGACCTTGGTCCTAATTTGGTTTTATGTTTGTTAGGGCATAGCTTATTACTTAATGGCCTCATATAGCTATTTCAAATATTGACGTGTAAAAGTGTTATTTTGTAACCTACTTGTTGTTTATTAACTTTCAATTGTTTTTACACGAAAAAGTAACAAATACATATATGCGACGTCACGCCTTTTATCCCCGAAGGGGAAGGCTGAGGGGAACATTACGGCATGTTTTACGATAAAGTAACGTACATACAATATCTTATACCACAGTGAGATAACATTATAATAAGATAGTTGAAACTTATTTTAAAAGGTATTCTTTACCTACATTTACAAAAACAATCTTATGATAAGATCTCGCAGTGAATACGCGGAAATTTAGTCTATCATTTTCATCATGGTCAATGAAAGATATTTTTTTTTTTTTTGTAGAATTTTGTCTTATGCCTTGTCAGCGTTCTCGATCTAGAACACTAATATGTGACAAATTGAACCCACGACACGAGGCACAGTAGCCAGTTGCCCAGCTACTGAGCTATCGCACAGTTATTTTCAAACTAGACTTTTTTTAAGTATCATTCAAGTCAAATTCGCTATAAGGTAATGAGTTATAACAGAGTACCCAGCCCTCTGACACAAACATCTACTAACTGACTGCATAATACATTTACAACCTATTTTAAAACTACAAGCATCTTGTCTAATCTCTTCTACATCCTTGTTTATCATTACACAAACAAAGAATAATTGCCTTTATCTTTGCATTTCTATATTTATTTGTTCAACACTTCTATTATTATCTTCCAAGTAATAAAAGCCTCCTGACTTTCATACAAAAACGTCATAAAAACATTCAACTTCATGATACGTAGCTACCTTAGAACTGTTTGTTAACGAAATCTGGGTATAATTATGATAGGCGCTTTTTAATTATTGTGAATAATTATAAGAAGGTTATTCTAAGAAAAAGAATAGTAAACATTAGAATGAGATATTATGTTTGCTTCGAGAGACTAATTTATTATATTTATATCATTATATTATATTGCTATAAACATGTGAAAAAACATGCAGTAATGTGTTCACAATATTGGATCACAACATGTCAGCCATTTCTTACGGCAGGCAGATATTTAAAAATAATGTTGTAAATTAATAGATTTACATATTACGTACTAATGTTTGATTAGAAAATAATTATGTAGTTTTGTAAAAAGTGTTAAAAAAATTAAAAATGAAAGTATTATAAAAAAAATGTTCAGGGGTATACTTCTGAATTGGAGTTTTTAATAGAGCTAATAAAGTATAAATGAAAAGTAAATAATTTAAACTCTATTTAAGAAAAAAGACAGTCAAATGACTGTTTTATTTGAATAATGACGATGACGTACACAATTAACGAAGCGAAATAATTATATCTCATAATTAAAATTTTAAACGCAGCGCCTCAAATGTAGCAATTAAGAAAGATTTGTTTTAACAATAAAATAAGTATCATGAATACTTAAACTAATTAAACTTAATCTGCATAATTTTGAAATATACGTACGCTTAACGTTAATTCGCAAAAAGTCATTTATGTAACTCTTCTTTAAAAATAAACATCACTGAAAGAAACTGTGAAAGTGAAATGTAATAATATTATTTCATGCATTTCAAAAAGGATATAAGAATCTTATTTTTTACTAGCAGAACCGCGAAAATTTCATACCGCTTTAAATATTTTATTTCACATTTTGAAACCTTCTCTAGACTTCTACAGATAATAATTCAAGACCAAAATTAGCCTATTCGATATAGCCGTTCTCAAGGTTTTAGCGAGACTAAGGAACATCGATTAATTTTTCTATAAATAACATTAAAAAAAAAATATTTTCACCGAATCGTGTACAAAAAAAAATATACCGAATAAATAAATCCACATCGAATCACAGAAAACACGTATAAAAATAATATATTCCATTTCGCACACACATAACAAAAAAAAAAGAAAAAAAAACAAACACTCACAGAAATCAGGTCAATGATCCGGTATTCCAATTTTTTCTTAAATATTTTGTTTCCCATTCAATTATTTATCTTCGTGCTTACTTTACGCGCGTAATATCAAGTCAAGTAACTGACGGGCGAGCGACTGTGCGCCAGTAACACGACTAGCGAGAGAATCGGCGCATACGCAGCCTCTGAACGTCCCGCCATTATCATTCATAAAGATTACGTGCAGGTGATTACGGATTGATTTAATAATGATTTTAAACAATAAATTAAATAGTTTAGTACTGATTTGATATATTTTTTATTACTTTTTCCTATAATAATTATTGTAATTATTATAATCTGAATGAACATAAAGGTGCTATGGGATTTTGATATCAGACTAAGGTAATCATTATTATCATTAGCCCAAAGATCTCTGCTAAAACAGGTTATCCTTCTTTCTCTCCTCCTACATTACTTATACATTGAACCACAACTCGTTACTTGCATTCATTGACTTTTGGCTTCAGAGCCGCGGACCACCTAGCGGGTTATCGGGATTCCTGCTCGAAGATCATGAATAGGAACGGGGTGGTTTTTGGTCAATACCAGTTTGACACTCCCTCTCGACTCGCCCTAGGCAGGAGAAGTAACTGGATAAAATTCCTGTCAATTGCCTTATCAAGACTCTCTGACGACGTCGTCAGTCAGTGATGGTCTCCACTTGAGTACTTTCTGAAACAAACCGTCAGAACATTTTACAAAGACAAAAGCATCTACTTTTCCTGTAATCTTAAGAGATAATAAGTTATTACCTAATATCTAAAATATTGCATCCAAGGTCGTTCCATTCATTTACCTAATATTCTGTTTTCTTTCATAGTCTATACCACATTAAAATAAACAAAACATTTTTTAATACTATTATTATGTAATATGCAAAAAAACACGTGTTACTTTCGCATATTTGTACAGAAATTGCATTATGTACAAACTGAGGTGGTAGCATTTTACGAAACCAATACTTTCGACTCAGATTCTTCCTTGTCGGACAAGGCTATCAGCGCTATTGTTTATTTTCCTATCCATACTAAGATGACGGAAGATGTTCATGGAACATCACTTAAGTTGGATCATTAACCTGTTCAAGGTTAAAAGTAAGTAACATAAAGGTCATGCCTTTTATTTTGTTATTTCCTCAAAAGAATTTCTTTGTAATTGGAAGATGACCTATTGCCGTATACCTGACATGGTTCTAGATTCTATGCCTATACATTTTTTTATGGTAAAAGCCAGTAAACGAGCTCATCAGGATCGGCCAATGGTAAGCAATCGCCGCCGCCCAAGGACAAGCGAAACACCAAAGGCATTACTAGTGCGTTGCCGACCTTTTGGGGGTTAGGAATTTAAGGGTTTTTATGGAATCGGAAATTGGGAAGATTGGGAAGGGGGGGAGGGTAATTAGGCCTCCGGTAACCTCACTTACACAACAAAACACAACGCAAGCGTTGTTTCACGACGGTTTTTTTGTGAGACCGTGGTCATCACATACTTGCATATTGTCAAAATTAAAAATCCAAGAACTTAGTCATATTTTCTTCGATCCAGGAATCACAAATAAACATTCAATTACGAAACATCTGTTTGATTTACTCTAAAAGTTTGTAAGAATATGTATGCTTTTTACCGACTTCACAAAAAGGAGGACTGGTACTATGTTCGGCTGTTTGTATATTTTTTTTTTTTGTATGTTTGTTCATCGAATACTCCGTAAATTGTCGACGGATTTTCAAAATTCTTTTTTGTTCGAAAGTAGGTAGTTCTGAGGTGGTCCCATTGTCACCAAGGTAGGATCTGATGATGGGATCTTAGAGAAATCGAGGGCCTCAAATATTAAGAACGAATAGTGATTTTGGTATATTCATCTAAATTGAAGCATTTACAGTCAAAAAGTAACCTTCAATTGAAGAGGTGGAACTTTGAAGAAGACCAGTTTGGCCAATGGAACTTCATACTCACATAGAAGTCACAATAAAGTTATACTCCGCCAATTGTCGTCGGATTTTCAAAATCTGTTTTGTTCGAAAGTAGATAGTTATGAGGTGGTCCCATTGTCACCAAGTTAGGATCTGATGATGGGATCTTAAAGAAATCGAGGGAACTCCAAATATTAAGGGAACTATACAGTGATTTTGGTATAATCTAGAATTGCAAATTTACATGTTCAAAAATTAACCTTTGAAGAGGTGGAACTATGAAGAAGACCAGAAATGGCCAATGGAACTTCATACTCACATAGAAATTACAATAAATTATTAATGAGATAGAGAATTTTAACCGACTTTTTAGTTTCGATACTGCGTATAAATTAAAAAGTGCAAAATAAAATACTTTTTCAAAAAAAATAAACCGACTTCACTAAAAAAGTTAAAAATAATTTTAATTCGGAATCGGTGTCGAAACAAATAATACTGAGAAACACCGACTTCCGAAATTAAAATTATTTTAAACTTTTTTAGTGCTCGGTTTATATAATATAAATCCGATATAGTGAATAACTGGTCCATTGACATGATTGTATATTCAATGTTGTTCTAACCCGCGTATCTCCGAAATCCCGTAAAGCTATAAAGTCCCAGGCTGACCTCTCTCCGGTCGTGTCAGATTGCCATCTGATCGGATTAGGAGAGTGAGTGGCGAAAAGTAGGCTTACCGAACAAAGGTAGCTTTACTTTGCATATTATCGTAGTAAGCCATACCTGGCGTGAAGTCTTAAGAACAAAAACTATGTATGCTATATTTTCTTCGAAATACGTATAATATTTTAAAACAAAATACACATAACATTCAATTTAAATTAATTTTATTTCTTTTTGTGTGTTTATAATTGTCGTCATTTCTACATAGCGTAAAACAAAGTCGTAATGCGTCGTCGTCTGTGTGTCTGTGTGCTTAGATCTTTAAAATTACGCAACAGATTTTGATGGTTTTTTTTAATAGAAAGAGTGATTCAAGAGGAAGGTTTATATGTATAACAACTCCGAATTTAACCCATCAACAGTCACGAGTAAAAGATATTTGCAAATAGTCTAAAGTTTAAATTATTTACTGTACAATTACTTATCTAAATATTGTAAACAATAAGAAAAATTAGGTATAATTGGTGTTCCATTGGCTCTGCCCTATCTCAATGGAATACAGATGTGAGGTAATGTATGTATGTATGACGTATGTTACAAACAAAATCTCATTAAACAATATTTTTCACACAACGTTCAACCGACAATTTCGTCCCAAAATTGTCGTTAAGCCGCAAGGCATGTTCTTTTATAAAATATAGAATTTATTTTCAACAAAATGTAAATGTAAGGAAGTTGGATCACATTTCCCGACGGGCCTGGCTCGCAGAGATATCTACTGTGAATAGAAACATTATTTTGTATTCTTAAATGCAATCTTTTAAGGAAGGAATTATGTTTGAGATGGCCGCATATCTGGTAGAATTTGATCTTTAAGTAAGGATTCATTTATACCAATTTTTATTCAACCTTTAATTGAATGAGTAAAAATTAAACTATGTATGTTTATATGGGTCTTTGGTAGAAAATTAATTCACCTACTAGTAACTGTTGCGCGCGACTTCATCTGCGTAAATTAATGACTTCTGAAAAATAGATTTTTTTTTCTAAAATAAAAGTAGTCTAAGTACATCAGTTACCTATCAATAAGTACCGTCAAAATCGGTTCAGAAATTTCAGAGATTAGCCGGAAAAATAGTAAGACAGATTAAAAAACTGTGATTTTGGTTTATCTGTCGTATTTATATACATTTTGTGCAGTAATTTAATTTATAACCTTTGCCTATTCCTTCGGCGATAAAAGGCGTGGCGTTGTGTGCATATAGTAAAAAGTGGTTTCATTATTAAAAACAGACACCCCAAAATTATTTATTAAGTCTAGACTTATTAGGTTTTATTGTCAGGTTCAACATATTAGAAACGAGTTTGATTATTGTTTTGGTTAATTTCTACATGATAATCTAATCCTAATATTAAAATAATAATAACATAAAAATAACAGCAAAGTAGACCATTTTTTCAACCACACTGAAACTACTGAACGGATTTTAATGAAATTTGGCATACAAACAAGCTATGAGCTGATTTAGCTGATAGGACCTCTTTCAGTTTCATACACCGTCATTCCTATTTTGTCCATCTTCGACAATCAAGAACTGATTCGCATTTGACTACACCACCCAAAGATATGTGACGAGTTTCCATTTTAATTTTAAATAAGGTTTTTTTTACACCACCCGAAAATATATATTTCACGAGTTTCTATTCAAATTTTTAATGAGGGTTTTATCAATAGGTAAACTGATAAAGTATACTATTTTTGGAATAATAATTATATGTAAAATAATATTGTGTGTAGTACAGAATTATATAATATTATTCATAATATAATAGTACATTATAGTATGTACAATACAATATAATATAAATTTATATAACAGCGCCTTAGAGAAAAGTAAAACTAATCACAGTTATGTGCCTTGTTGCCAACTTACTTTTGTGTTTTCCCTCGCGAGTTGCAATGTTATTATTGTGTTACTTTTTATTATATTTTATTTTATGGAACATTTAATTTTATCTTATCTAATTTTTACTTAAAACTTTATCAATTGAAGTCAAAGAAGGCCTGTTTTCTTCATTAATTTAAAGAAAATTACTTAGTAATAGGTTAACTATAATTGTGGGTCAAGCAGTTTTTTTTTAGTTATTATTAAATACAATTTTATTGCATTTATTGTTCCTATCTACTTATTCACGTCTTCCATTAGGTATAATTTGCTTAATTAATACTTAATCAAGAACTCGGAAAAATTAAGACAGAGTTGATCTACTCTGTTCCGTCTTTATGTATAAGTTTGACACTTTTCGACTAGATGGCGTTGCTTTAATTACCTAACACCACCCCAACACTAATTTTGGGCTGAGAGTTAAGCTCAGTCAGATTATTTTTTTTTTTTATGATTCTCGTACATATTATTATAATTACTTATATTCTTCGTAAATTGATACTCATTAATGTAAATGATGTAGTTAAGGAGTTAATGCACATGAATGTATACAATTAACATACTTGCTAATACTACATTTCCGGCATCGGCTTTACACGTTCCTGTGTTCTAGTCTTAATTATTAGAAGAACCTGGGTTAAGAATTATTAAATCACTAGCTTAAACAACTGCGATAAAAAGTATGCTAAGTGTTATTTCAGACGATAATCTAACCCTGTATCCAAATGCCATCCCGATCCTTTTGGCTATTTTGACGTGATTGACTACCATACACGCATACAAACTCATATTAATAAAATCCCCAGTTTAATAAGCGCGCGTGTGTTGCGAGTAGTTCAAGCTAATTTCAACTTTAGGCCTTACAGTTACAGCGTATGGTCCACTGCGGGTAACCGAAAGTTCAACAAACATATTATTATTATTAGAACTTATGACGGGATATTTACCATGTTTATTCACTTTGGTGAGTTTCCGATATTTAAACCGAGTTACAAGTGACAATGGTAGTGGTGTTAGCGGTGTCAGCAAGAAACGAACGAGAAAGCGGGTAGACCGATTTGTCTGCTCGTGAACACCCACCCGCATTTACTCCAGTTAATCCGTGATCATGGCGCTTGCAACAGAGCCGAAATATCGGAAACTCACCAAAGTGAATAAACATGGTAAATATCCCGTCATAAGTTCTAATAATAGTGCTAGTGACCATGTCAGTTTAGAAACTTATAAAACATTAGCGGACCCGACAGACGTTGTCCTGTCTACACGTCTCTAATTTGAAAATTTTAAACTTTTTTTAATAACCTAAAACATTCTGGACCTTTTTGATGAAAATTGTTATTCAAATGTTATGACAATATCTAACGTCATTAATATTTGACACTGCGATGGTAGCGCTGTCTGTCGGATCCAATGTAAAACATTCCAAAATCAACAACTACTAATAAATTAAAAACTAATTAAAAAAACTTTGTGCAGCGGACAAAATTGTGAATCTAAACCATTCTCAGATCCTCTTGAACACACACAAAAAGTTTCATCAAAATCCGTCTAGTCGTTTAAGAGGAGTTCAGTGACATACACACGTACAGAAGAATTATAAAGATATTATTTACAATATTTTTTTTTGGGAGAAAATCATCGAATGACTTCTCGGGCGAGGCAAGAGGGAGTGTCAGACTCTTAATAACTAAAAACCACCCCGTTCCTACTCCTGCTTTTCTAGCCGGAGCCCCGGTAACCCTGCTGGGCAGTCCACAAAATTTTATTTGTGTTCGGTACAGTAATTGTTGAGTTTGTATTCTCTATTACAGGATCTTATATTATATAGGATATAGATACATACCTATATCAATATGAAGAAACGTGAATGCTAATTCTTATTCAGGTTTTTGTCAGGTGTCAGTTCATTAATGCCTTTCTTATGGTTGCAACGAAACACGTGTATAGGTTGATTAGAAGCATTGGCTTCTGACACGTGATGAGTGTATGCTATTATTAACTTTATATCAAGTAATTATAATGCATAGATTTATATAAATTTATTAGAATGTTTTGTGTAATAAATTGATTTTATTATGAGAAATTGTTCAAAATGACAAGTTTTTACTAGTGTTGTAGAATTTTTTGATTGGTTCGTTTTAATCTCATCATATTTACTATGTTTTATTACTGCTCAATAGTTAAAAGCTTATTCTTTTCTCAAATTTATTTAAAACTTAAATACTTCATATGTACCTAAATGCTTAACCACTATATAAGATTTTTTTAAACGTTTCCTAACGCTAGGTTCCCGGACCCCAAAACATCAAATTGTGGATTGAAAGTGTTGCTCCGTCGGGAGTCAGTCCGCTACACGTTCAGTAACGACAGCCAATTTTATATATGCCGCGCAGTTATATGAACTATTACCGGCCCTTTACTCCATTTAGAAAAGGTCACAAAAATATCAAAATCACTATTAAAAAAATAATAAATATTTTATTTCTAATCAATCATTGGCTACAGGCGAGTGGTCATGTTTAGGGTATACGACTTTTTTCTCTCCATCCACTTCTCTCTTCTTCAACGGCCCATGTTTCCAATTCGGGGGGTATCCATACTTGTCCACGTCATCCCACCATTGCGGCTCGCCCGAACCCCAAATGACGTAAACGGCATTGGTCCCTACTAACACTGCGAATACGGTCCAAAATGCCACGCGCCACTGTCCAACAGTTTGCTGTAAAAGAATAATAATAATTTAGAAAAAAGTTTAGTTTGTTATGTTTCTTATTGAGTACTCAATATTTATATTTAGTGTCGGAGAGAGATGCTTCAGCACGAATAGGCCAGCTCGACTGGAGTGTTGCCGACGACTGCGGTGAAAGAACGCTTGCGTTGTTTTGCCTTGTGTGAGTAAGGTTACCGGAAGCCCAATTACCCCCTTTTCAATCTTCCCATTCCCCGATTCCCCAACAACCCTTAAATTCTTTACTCCCAAAAGTCCGGTAACGTACTCGTAACACCTCAAGTGTTTCGGATGTCTATGATCGACGGCGATTGCTTACCATCAGGTGATCCGTATCCGCTCGTTTACTGGTTTATACCATAAAAAACAACATTTATATTATTCGATGTCGTAAAGTGTTTACCAACAAGTTCGCAAGTACTGTAGAATTAATTCTTAAAATTATAAGATCCTACTTCAGTCTTTCACTTAATACTTTGATCTTTCTCCTTTAAAAACGTCACCCTTTTAAGACTTAGAAATGAAGCATGAAAATATAATCTCTGATCACAACGGCCATAGCAACAAAGGTTGTTTGAGGAAGACAATATTGCTTAAAAAAGATGTCCAAAAAATATGACAATCCATCGCTTCAGTTAATTTATTCTGACATTCGCAAGCGTTCGAGCGTGATACCCTTCCTCAACTCTTTAAAAAAAAAAGTATTAAATCTGTTTCACTACAAACGCTTTGTTTGGTAATGAAATGCTTCAGGCTTTTTAATACTCTTTCATTAAATTGATCTTTCAATTCTTTCCTTTATGCAAATTGGTTTGTAATTACGAATTCTTTATTGGTCGTTGACTGTCTTGATAGGTTTTTTGCAGTGTTGTTGATTCGCGTAGTGTCAAGAATTACTGTTAAGCACGTTATCTTCAAAGTGATATTTATCTTTAAGATTTTTCTATCTTAACATTATCAACAATCTATAGTGATTATTTGAGCATATTTTTTATGCACTACGCAAGCGTTGTTTCACGTCGGTTTTCTCAGAGGCCGTGTTATAACTTCGGTTGCCGGCACATTCGTGCTTAAGTATGGCTCTCCCATAGTTAAAAAACTATGGAAGGATATGTCAATTATGTCCTCCTTTAATAGAAAAAGCTTAGAAACCTATATTGCAAAAAGGGGTGTGTTCTAAATATTCCTTCCGATAATGTGTTGCATATGTTGAACAATGCGCATTGTAATTATCATTAGTATATTCCCAGATATAATCAAGTGGAGATCCAATTCGATGTCAGATTAATTAATATACACGCATTACTTAATTGCTTGTAGTACATTAACACTGATTACATTATCGCTAACTAGTTACAAGTACATTAGATCGTAATCAGTCGCGTTTATCCTAAACACAAGTCAACATATTGTTTTGATGATCATCGTGAAAGATATCAGTTACCTAACGTGAGTGAAATTATTGATTTGTAACAACTTAACCATTGAATTGATTTTGATGTGACCAGTCTAAACACGATGTTTTTTTTTGCGTTGATAAATCTACGTTTGGCCACCAACCCGCTTACTGCCAGGATGGCGAAGCGAAGATGTGGCCAAAGATGGAGCACACAGACTTAGGCAGTACCTATTCGCTCTGACCTTCAAAAGACTCGGGTTGTATTTGTCAGGAAAAATAGAATAATCATTAGGAAGAACCAATTTTTCACCATTAAATAATACTTACATCTGGAGTTAACAATCCAATTAAATAAGGAGTAATGATGCCAGATATGGCAGCGATTCCATTGACGAAGGCGGAACAGGTACCAGCATAGTTGGGAGCGATGTCCATAGCATTGATCTTGACACTGCTGTAGAAGCCCCCCATGAACGCCATCGAGGCTATGAATAGCCCGACGGCCCAAAGTCGATTGCAGCCGGAGTACGAGGCCAGAATAATGAAGATTGCCGGAATCGTAGACGCTGTGAAGGAAAAAACGACCTTAGTACCACTAAGTGGTTGCTACGATGGAATTTATTAAGTAGCTGACGTTTTTGCTCTGAATTATTGATGATTTTAGAGGATAAATTGGTAAAAATAGGTTGTGACAGTAATATTAATGTTTAGAGGGTCGTGGTCGTGACATAGTAGGTACAGTTCTGCGCACCGACCTCGAAAATGTCGAGCTATGTTTACTACAATCCATCTTTGTTTTTTTCCACGGCTGGGAAATACTCAGCCCTAATTCTGTAGACATTAATCCGAGAATCGTTTTTTTTTAAGAATATCGTTTATAAAATGTTAGGAAAGAAACAACGGTTCATACTCACAAACAGTTGTATAGATTTTCCTGCCAGTTCCAATACTATGCCATTTCTTCTTGACAAATAAGTCGCATAGCCCAGCAAATATGAAGGTGAAAATGTACATAGCTATGTAAGGCAAGGCCGACATCAAACCCGTTTCTTTGATATTGAACTTTAATACATCAGAGAAATATTTCGGAAGGTCCGTAATCATTGTGAAGTATCCCCAGTCGTGACCAATCTGTGAAATAGAAAATTGCAGTGTAGAAAAGTAGAAAAATAATGCTGAAATGTATTTCTTTGTAGTACAGTGTATGATGTATGTTTTTAGTAAGATTAATCATTACAAATACTATAACAAAAATAAAACTGTCTTATTTTATTTATAACTAGCTTTCCATTCCACCCGTGACTTCACACGTGCATTTTAAGGGTATCGGGACAGTTTTGTAAGAAAAATGACTCACTATTTTTTATGCTTGTAATATATAGTGCAAACCACTACGCACCGTTGCGATGTGAAGAAAATATAAACAAACACACTTTCCCATTTAATATTATTAAGTATGGATGGGAACTGATTCTTGAAGTCTTTTCAGTACCGAAAGACATGTTCAGCAGTGCGTTAGTTTTAAATTATTGTTTCCGAAATGATCTCATTACCTTTCACCACATGGACACAAGTAGTAAATAGTGAATTTTACATTTTATTGTATGCACCAATATATACCCATTCTAGGAACTTATGCGTAAAGGTATAAATAATAATAGACCTTATGGATATCGTTTTAGGAAATGTTTTAAAATTTATTACTATAGATATAAATAAAGGCACTTACGGCAGCCATTATCAGGACCCACAAGGGAGCAGACCGCAAGAGTGCTTTGAAAGGAACTGGATCCAGTTTCTTATGTAAACCAGAAGCGGTAATGTTTTTATTTAGGAAATCCTTTTCTTCATCTGATATAAATGGGTGAGAATTTGGAGTACTGTAGCATAGCACTACCTGAAAAGGCAATTAATTAAATTAGGTATTATGACGTTAAGTACAAACTTATAGGTTAATTTATAGGTACAAGTTAGAAGCGAGCAAGGCGACAGCAGACGACGTGTAATGTTGTCGTTTCGTGTCGCCACGACAAGTCATTCCGACCTGTCACTGCAGTCATAATTTTGAACAATAACAGAGGTACTACTGATCAGCGGTCGGGCGACACGGGCGTCAGTCGCTAGCGTGGTGTCGCTAACTACGGAGGTAATTTCGTAGAAACGCATAGAAACTAGTAGTGTCGGTGCGACCCGTCGTCTGTTGCTACCCTATGTCGCCCGCCTACTCGTGCCTTAACATTGAATTAGTTTTTTTTCTTTTTTATAGTGGCGATCATGATATGCAATTTTCCAAATTAACTTATGAAACATTTTTAAGTTTAAAGTACTTAATGATAGCCGGATAGCTGTTAGGTATATTTATTATTACTATTCATGATTCTGTACCCCAATATATTTCATGTAAATACAGCAATATCTAAAGAGGCTTATAAGAAAAACTTTACCTACATAAACAAATCACATGTCCGCGACACATTTTACTGTTACCAATAAAAATTTTAGGCAGTAAACTTGAAACATGTCCAATAAAACCTTACCCAGAATATGAACCATATAATTCCAAGTCCGCCGAAGACATAAAATACGTTCGCCCAGTCTCCGCCATCTGCTAAAAGGAGTCCAGAGATGTAGGGGCCGATGATATTTCCAACTTGGGCCCCTCCGAATATCATTGCGCCAAAACGGGATCTCTCTGCTGGTGGGACCCATCTTGCTAGGAGGAGAACAAATGCTGGTGTTACGGGTCCCTGTAATTAATAGTAAAAATCATATTTAGGATTGAACATGAAATACATTAATATTATTCCAGTTACATCATTAACACATTAAACGCCATAGGGGACAAAAATTACTGGATTGAATGACCGGACGATTTGGGTTCAATAGATTTATGTTGGCAGTCAAAATTTTAATCAGTTTACACTTGAACCCATTATTTATCTCTATTTCTATTTACGTATTTGAGTCTTTGAGTATCATTATAGTCAAAGACTTGAAACAAGACCATTTAACAAAACATGTCAACATACCTCTCCACAGCCTTCAATGACTCTGATGATGAACAATCCAACCGCTCCACCAACGGACACTGCCCAAGGGGTGAGAACAGTTGCCACAGAAGTCAGCAAAAGACCTAAGCCCACCGTCCATTTTCCTCCAAACTTCTCAGCCAACAGACCACCAGGTAAATGGGTAGCGACATAGCCATAATAGAATGCGCTGAGGAGGAATCCTTGCGTTGCCTCATCCCAGTCATAACGATCTCGACCCTGAAGAAAATAATCACAATGACGTCATTGCTCTTTAATTAGATGCTTTTGTTTTATAAAGGAAATAACCTCTTGTTTGTAAGAGATTTCGAAACACGTGATTGTAATGGAATAAAATGTTAAGTAATTTTATGAAACACAAATAAGTAGTTTATTGTATGTACGAGTATTGTTTGCGCCTTTATGAAAAGACTGATAGTTATTTTTTCTTGTTACTCGTAACGTAATTTCATGAGACGTTATTTGATTTGATTTTATATTAAGTTTCCTTTTTTTATAATTATACCTTTTGTTGTAATATCCTGTTCTTTGTTTAACCTCTTGTATGTCGGTATATGAGACACAATAGAAAACAAATTGTATCTCGCGTTGATCTGCGATCCGAAATTTCGTATCTCTTAATTATTGGAAGTTGCCATGCGTGGTAACTACTTATATACAACGTTAAAATACGTTAAAAACCTATGTATTTTGATGTAGGTAAGCTTCGTTAGTTTCCCCTTACATAAATAAATTGTAAAGATTAAGAAACTATTGCCCCTGTTTAAAACTGTTATGTGCTATTGGTGTCGATTATTTTGCCTACTCTGTACTGTTTTAAACAATGCGCAGCTGTATTTTGATGTCAGCAACACCATCAATACGGTATCATTTTAGTTAAAACACATATTTCTGGTTCCATCAGAGACGTTTGTCATAAATTAACAAAATCCTCAAATAAATCGGTATGTGACAAGAACCGGTCTTTACAAGGATTAAATAAGAAAAATGACAGTAACAGCTCTTCCGCCCTCTGAAGATTTTATACGCGTTTCCATTACTTACTCGTATCCTGATGGACTTTGATTCCATCTCTTTGGACTTTAAAACAAGATATAAAGTTTAAACGATATAACTGTAGTACTAAGTAGGTACCTATACACTACTAGGTACTAGGTAGCTTCACATCAAGATAAGATAACCAGTATAAACTGATCGTCAAATATACGGAAAAATCATACAAAGTAAGGCCGTGATAAACTGGTTTCGTATAGCTTAACCTGTAGTTAAGCTTTATAGTGTACAGTAGAAGCTCTTTATTCGCGGGGTGTGCGTTCCGTAAATATGCCGCGAATACAGAAACCGTGAATATGGAATGGTAATTTGTATGGGGTTATAGGGGATACGTTCCTAGATGACAAAATTAAGAAGCAAATAGTAGATAAAAAAAATGTTTAATTGAACTTCCTGATCATACAGATTGCCTGATGATAATATTATTATCATCAGGTTTAGGTCACACTAGGTTTAGGCAGAAGTCACAATCTAGACGTAGCTGTAATAAGGTCTATTTTATTTTTTTATCCTTCTACTGACGCGTTGACAAAGGATAGCGAATGTATTTTTTTAGGTTATGCACCGATATTTCGATTCGATCCGCGAATAAAGAAATCTTAGACCGGGAATATGGGAATTGGGTCGCAATTTTTCAATCCGCGAATAGTGAAAACGCGAATGAAGGAAGCGCGAATAAGGAGCTTCTACTGTACTTGAAAACGAAATATATATCTTAAATCCGCAACACGTGCCATAAAATATATATAGGTAGATAGGTATTTATTTGATATGCATATCAACACACCTACATTGGGTGCTAAGATAAAATCACTTGACTTTGAGTGATGAAAGTAGGTACGTACCTAAACCTACTAAAACTTAAGAACCTAGTACCTACTAGTGCTGCGGACTACCTAGCGGGTTTACCGTGGCTCCAGCTCGAAAAACAAGAGGTGGTGGGGTGGTTTTTAGTCAGTAAGAGTCTGACACTCCCTCTCGGCTCGCCCAAGGTGAGAAAAGACTGCATGATTTTCCCCCTTAAAAATAAACAGGTACCTAATAGTAATAAAATAAGTGCTGCGTTTTTGAGTTTGGTGCAAAGGTATTTGTCGTCAAATATTTTATGTATCAAAAACAAAAGATTTTGCTGTAACGATAAATACTTTTACATTTTTCCTTGATGAATAAATTTTCATACAAAATATCAGAAAGATGAGCGTAGGTTGTTTAGACGCAAGAACAAATTTAAAAACAAACGTATTAAAAATTAAAACCATAGTCACGCCTTTTATCCTCGAAGTGGTAGGCAAAGGTGCACATTATGGCACATGATTTAGCAAGTTTGCTCTATTGCTAAATCACTATATTTGAGCTCTAAAATAAAAAACAGTTCCAATGTAATTAAAGCGACCTGGAGTATTATTAATGGTGAAGCAGGAAGATCTAAAAGGAGAAGTAGTGAATATAATCTGGTAATTGATAATAATGTAATTAAATCAGATGCTGAAGTTGCAGCCGCATTTGAAAACTTCTTTTCGGACATTCCTGTTTCCACTACCAGGTCCTTGAATTCATCACCCACTGTCGCAGAATCTTTACTAAAAGAAAATGTTGTAGCTTGCCATTCAAGTTTCAATTTTGAACACATAGATTATACAGATATAATTAAAACGTTCCATACTTTGAATAAGAAAAAGACTGCTGACCTGTGGGGTAATTCTGTGTACATTACCAGCTCTGTAATAACTATTGTGGCACCTGTATTAGCTTTAATTTTTAATAACTGTATTGATCGTGGTGTGTTTCCTGATCTCATGAAGAATAGTAAAATAACTCCGTTATTTAAATCGGGTAGTACTTCTGACCCCACTAACTTTAGACCTATTTCAGTACTACCTACATTCAGTAAAATTTTTGAAAAAATTATTCTAAATCTTTGCATCTGGCAAAGATTTTTTAATAGAAATAAATTATTGCATGGTAACCAGTTTGGATTTACAAGGGGTCGTTCAACAACTGATGCCGGTGTTGAACTTCTTAATCACATATATGACGCGTGGGAGGACTCGGTGGACGCATTGGGTGTTTTTTGTGACTTATCCAAGGCGTTCGATTGTGTCCTTCATGAAACACTGATCAGGAAGCTATCCCATTATGGAATGCGGGGCAACTCTCTGGACCTACTTATCTCATTTAATGATTAACTGGTTTACTTGAGTAATAGAATTCAGAGAGTTGAGATTAACGGGAAAATTTCTGCCGGGTCTGTTGTTAGGATGGGTGTTCCGCAGGGGTCAATTCTCGGTCCGTTTTTATTTCTTATTTATATTAATGACTTACCTTACCTTGTAAAGGATAACCATGGGATAGTACTGTTTGCTGATGATACCTCTTTATTATTTAAACTCAAACGTGGACAATTAGTCAGTGATCATGTAAATAGTGCTCTCTCAAAAATAGTACGCTGGTTTAGTGCCAATAACTTGCTACTTAATGAATCAAAAACTAAATGCATTAAATTCACAACACCAAATGTTAGGCATGTCAAAACCAGCGTGCTAATCAAGGGCGGGGAGTTGGACCCTGTAGATTCAGCTATCTTTTTAGGTATAACCCTAGACGCTAAGCTACAGTGGGCCCCACATATGGATAAGTTGTCGAAAAGGCTCAGCTCAGCAGCATATGCCGTTAAAAAAATTAGAAATTTAACTGATGTAAATACAGCGCGTCTAGTATACTTTAGTTATTTCCATAGTATCATGTCATATGGTATTCTCCTGTGGGGGAATGCTGCTGACATTCAGTCTGTCTTTGTGCTGCAGAAGCGAGCCATTCGATCAATTTATAATCTTAGTCCGAGGCATTCTCTCAGGGAACTATTTAAAGAAATTAATATAATGACTGTTGCCTCTCAATATATCTATGAAAATATAGTGTATGCTCATAAAAACATAAAATTATTTAAAAAGTACAGTGATATACACAATATCAACACTAGAAATAAAAATAAATATGTTGTTCCTACTACTAGACTTAAGAAAATAAGCGGTTCGTTTAGATGTCAATGTATACGCTTTTACAATAAAATTCCCAGCCATATTCAAAGTTTAAACCTAGGTAAATTTAAAAATATTATTAAAGAAAAACTTTGTAGTAAAGCTTTTTATAAAATAAAAGACTACTTGGAGGATAGTCAGGCTTGGGAATGAACTGCTATAATGTCCACACAGGTCTTGCTGACATGTTTGTAACATATAGTTACATTTTTTATACAATTTGACATTAACATAATTTGACATTGTTTTATATATTTTTTTTTCCTTTTATATTTTTATATTTCCTTTTAAAATTGTTAGTTTGAGGACCGTGTGAGACTTTTGCTAGTCATTTTATTTTTAGTAAATTATATTCTGACAGTTTGAGCATTTGTGTGGCCTACCCAAATGTTCTTTTGGTTGGTGTTGTTCGTCGGATCATTCAGCAACAGCCGTCAGCCGAGCTGATTGTAAACTGACACATGCGTGCTGCCATCTGAACAGGTCCGCTCAAACTGCTGTGGTTCTTTCCTCAAAAGACCACTACAGAATCAACTTGCACGGTTCTCCGACATCTTTAATTGATTTTGTCTGGACTTTAAAAGAGACTATGACCTCTGAGTTTGTTTCGGCATTTCTTCTCAGAGTAGTCAGATAGGAAATGCCGGCCTCATCTAGTTATTTAAGAGATTGACGTGTAAAAGTGTTATTTTATAACCTATTTGCAAAATAAATATCATTTATCATTTATCATGGTAATCGAAAGGAAACCAATGTTTAATTATTATGTTTTAAGGAGAGAAAATCATCTAATGACTTCGCCCGCTTTGTGCAACAGAGGGAGTATCAGACTCTTACGGACTAAAAAGTACCCCATTCCTACTCCTGCTTTTTGAGTCGGAGCCCCAGTAACTCGCTAGGCAGTCCGCAGCTCCGTTTAAGCATTACTTACATAATTATAACACTTACCGTAAATATCACAGACACGGTATTATTCTCATCATCAGTGGTATTAGAGATGACTCCGTTTGGGTCTGGGCAGGTTTCTCCGATGATGTGTTCACTAGTCTCCGCGTGGAGCACCATCTGTGTGATGGTCATGCTGAGGCAGACCCTCATTGTGAACGAGTTGCCCAGCGCGAACAGTCCCATGATACCGAGGACATAGCGCTGAGGTATGATCATCGCTGAAAGTAAAGAAATGAGGGATTGAAAGCTTTGTGTACTGCTAAATGCTGCGGTTGACTGATGGAGAACGCCATTTAGTGTTAAATCGGCATTTGTAATGATTGTACGACTATACATATTCCTACTGGCTGTACCGTTAGTTCTGCTGTCTTTGTACCTACTAAATCAATTTTTAATTTCTTTCCTGCATACTAACTAATTTGGCTAAGTATATATAAAGTGTTAAATTAATAAATAAAAATATTATAACACTTATTTTTAACCTCACCTATAACTACTAACACAAAGTAATGCTTTTCTCTCGTTTTTAATTACTTCTAATATCAATCAATTCATTTTATTTTACAGTTTTTTTTAATAATTTAATTTATTAAAAATCCTACCTGTCATTCAACTCATCAAGTTCCAAGTATACGTGTGTATATTGTGTTTGATATTAATTTCTCGATGTAGATTATGTATTTAGTAATATTACCCTGTTGATCTTTTTATATCAGATTTTAATTTAAAGATGTTAAAATTTAGAGCACTGACTTATTTTCCTTGTATAAAACGTAGCATATAACCAAGGAAAAACTGCAATTGCAACAATTTGTAAAATCCAATAATATTATCGTCGAATGCCTATTTTTTTATAAAATGATCATATGATTTCCTTAAGCTTTTGCGTCATTTAATGATTAACTGGTTTATGTGACTAAAGGAAGAAAGTCAACAATAATACCTATAATTGTTTTCCTTGACCACTTAAAGGTGCAACCGCAATGTCGCAAACGTTATATGGAATATACCAGGACAAAGATCGGTGACGATTGCACTGGTACCTACATAAATGGTACCTAAGTACTTTCCCGTCTACAGAATTGAGCCGTCATAGTAAATCACCTGTAATGTTTCCTACCGTTTCTGCACAAAAAATATACGGTATGGAGATTACGATATAATGAAACTACAAGTAGCACTCGACCTCAAAAGCATAATAGAACTAAATATTTCACCAAAAACCGAAAATTTTAATATTGAAATTTTCAAACAAAATAAATAATGGAATTAATCAATGAATAACTTCTGTGGGTTCAGCTTAATGTTTCTTGACCACAGAAGAGCTATAATGTTTTAGGTTGTCTAGGAATGTTACAGACATGCGGCGCGGCTGTTATAATGCCGTGTTTAAAAAGAGTGTTCAAATTAGTTCAAAGAGAATAATTCATTTTTTGGCTTAACTACTAGGCCTGTTTCGTCAGCCAAGATGATAACAAATATACAGTTTAAATTAAGTCATAAGAGGTTTTCCCATATCCCCCTCTTCTTACATACAGACAAAAATAGTTCATGATAGCCATGAAATAGATTTGAAATTAAGTTGGAGCTAGAATAATAGTTTAAGTTTGGATGATCATGGAGACAGACATGGATTATCATGAGGCTTTTCGATTTTTAAAGGCATCTTGTTATTTTATCATTCATCATATCATCTCTTTTATTTTTTGAGAGCCATCTACATACTCAAACAAATATGATAGGTACTTTATACCTACTTAAAAGTTTTTCGACATTATCTAGTGTTATGACTTATGACGTCTATCTCTATAGGTCTTTGATTTATAGATATTTCAGAGTATGTCTTTCAATAGATATATCTATGATATTTATCTATCTTCTATATTACACAATAAAATGTCAAGCTTCACATACCCACAGGTAATATTATTATTTATCTTGTATGTGTATCATGATGATGAAGCAAGTACAAACAGTCATAATGTGATCATGCACTCTGACAGAAAACATCGGCCCTACCCAATCACACTATCATAGTTATTGTCAAGTTTGTTTGTTTAGATATTTGGATGTTTGTCCGTCAATCAAGCTGAAACTATTGAACGGATTTTGGTGAAATTTGGTTCAAAGAGAGGGTATTTATGCTGAGTTGAGTGATAGGATACTCTTTATCCTACAGCAACGAGAACGGAGCCATTAGTAGAAGCTATTATATATTATAAGTAAAAATGTTTAGGTACATTTCATCGTATTGTTCATCGTATATGGTAGTTTTACTAACACATTAATGTCGATATTACATTATTCCAGCAACGATGTAGTAATTTTAGGCATATTTTTTTACCTGTCGTATTTATCCAATCGTTAGAACAATTTCTTATTTTTGTTTAGGTACTGCTGATAGGATATTATAATTATCAAAATACCATTGCAACGTACCTACGTCACTTTTTTATTTCCTCAAGAGCATTGTCCTGAATACGCACAAAAAAGATTAAAAATTCCCAAAAAAAAGGACAACAACAAAATTTGAATGCTGAATCCCTCCAAAATTAATCAACCTGTGATATGACGGAACGTAGATCTACACGAGACTCAATGTATTTTCTATTGTGTCTCATATACCAGCAATTAAGGCATTAAACGAGTATCAACAAGTTATATACATCAAAAACTGTGACTTCATATCAGGAAGTTACAGTTTTTATGAAATCAAACGTGACAGGGAATGTAGTTAAAGTTTTAAGAAAAAAATTTAAAGAAACCAATCGTAACATTGCTGACAGAACCTCAAGCTAAATATAATCGAAAATTATCCATAAGACTCGTATCCTCACTCCGTTTATCCCGGAAGTGGTAGGCACATTACGGCACGTAATGCCACAAAGTATGTTCACCCAGTTTTCACTATTTATCCATAATACACACAATAAAAGTAAGTCACACACACATATTATCTCCGTTCTTAAACTAACTTTCTATCTTAAAAACATAGCTATAACTAAATTAAATATTTAAAAATATTATTTACAAACACTAACCTTTGTTCAAAACGCGTCGCCATCCCTTTAGAGTCATTTTCCCGAGTCATGTGCATCCAAACTGTCCGAGGTATAAAAATGTAACCTGGTTCCCTTCCTTCCCACTTCAAGCCACAAGCCACATAATACACTATGAGATGACAGAATTGACAACGTTCACTCGCTGTTTAGAGCACAATCTGACAGATCAGTTGATAAGAAGCGCACTCATCACATCTTTTAGATAAATGATAAATAAAAGTTGTTAAATAAGGTATTGAGATAATACCAGACGAGTGAGGGCCAATTGTTTTATTCTTTTATTTGTACCTATTGTTATTAGTATGTGCATAGTATAGGTATTTTGAAAAATATGGACGCTTTTTTGGCAATGTGAAAATTCCTATTGGAGTATTTTCTTCTTTTAAACGAAGGGGACTGTCAGCTTCTTAAAATAAGTGACAAAAATACCAGATAGTTAGGTTATGCTAAATCTCGAATCAATCGATAGGATAAAAGCAACAGCCTTAATTTTTACATCATCTGAATTGGGTAGTTTGGTAGGGTAGGGTTATTTTTTTCAGCCGATGCGAGAGACTCCCCGGGCACCGTAAGTGCGGACGGCTAGCAAGGGTATCTCGGCGCGTTGCGTTCCACGTGCGCCTCAAAGAGCCATCAGACCACCACCAATCTACTACTCCGGAGCTGCGGACTACGTAGCGGGTTTACCGGAGCTCCGGAAAGCAGGAGTAGGAACGGGGTGGTTTTTAGTCAGTAAGAGTCTCACACTCTCAGACTACATGTATGTATAATGTAGTCTCACACTCCTTCTCGCCTCGCCCTGGCGAGAGAGGCGAGAGACATACTTAGTACTTACATTACAAGTTAAATAAAAGCTTAAGCCGTGCTCATATCCGCAGATATAATTCGTCTCACACGTGTGCAGATGAGAATCGCTCTGCACAAGGGGTCGAATTCTTCTGTAGCAAAATGCTACGTTAAAAGTAAGGGAAAGGTGAATGAAAATGAAAACATTGCGTGATCTTTTCAATACTTTAATGAAGATAATGTAATTTTGTAGGTGTTCGTTGTAATTGTAACAGATGTTGGACTATAATGGTTCCAAAGCTGGTGCAGAGCTTTCTACGTTAAAAGTAAGGGAAAGGTGAATGAAAATGAAAACATTGCGTGATCTTTTCAATACTTTGATGAAAATGTAATTTTGTAGATGTTTATTGTAATTAGACTGTAATGGTTCCAGATTCTTTGAGGTGGTTATAGGCCCCGATCACACTAATACGAAACCACAGTGGTTTTGTAGAACACAACATCTTAATACAAGGGTCCACTTTTGAGTTACAACCCCGCGCTCGTTTTTAAATACAATTAAAATTGACGCGATTGAAAACCACTTCCATTTGAAAACCACCCTAGTATGACCAGGCCCTTAATGATAAAAGAGTCATCCTCTCCCTAATACTGCTCTCCAAAAGTAAAGCGACTTATGAGGGTATGTCCCTAAAACAACGAAAAGGGATTTGTCTTGATGCACTGCCAAATTGATAAAACATAGGTACTTATTTATTGGTTGACATTATCTCAATTTTATTTGACTTACGTGACTTAATGTCCCATATCCCTCAGATTTACTTATCTTATTATTTCACCAGAGGTTAAGTAAAGGTGAACCAATAATACACACCCACCTTCTGATCTGCTTAGTAATCAGTTAATTTGTAATGGTCCTTGAATAAAGAAAATTTACTTATGCAGTTCACAAAATGCTGTCGAGCAACACACTCGCTAGACGTGGACACACCATAATAAAAGGTGAGTCTATTGCAGCCCAATAATAAGACTTATTTCTGTAGCATACTTAAATTAAAAGAAATAATTAAATTTTATTGCTTTTAAGTTTAATTAAAAATAATAAATATAATTAATCTTCTTTAATTGAGAAGACTAGTCTTGTGATACTTATCAAGTTATCATCGTAAGTAAGTTAAGTATTGTAGATAAATGACGATAAAAAATATTTTTCTAGTTTGATCTTGACCAAAGAATTCTACCTGATAATAAATAATAAAATTATGTACGTTTATGTGAAAAATGTTAGTGATCCCTGATCAAAACGCTATAAAATAGCCATTAATAGCCAAATAAACTTTTCTTTTGTTTTGCAAACCGAAAAACATGAGTCTTAAGCCATATTATTTAAAAAAACAAACAAATAACTACATATTGTTGAGCACTGCGAGTGGACCCGCTTAGCGGGTTCTTTTATATCGCTATTTAGTACTGAGACCCGCTTAGCGGGTCCCTAGAATATGCATAAAGCACATTAAGATTTATGGAAGTAATAAATATGATTGCATAAAATAATTGCAGTATAACAATCAAGATGATTAATAACTTGCACAATGAATAGCAAAGTGCATTGTTGTTTTATTTATCTCATATTTTTTTGAAATTGTTAATAGTATTTTATTGCCTAAGATGTAAATAAAACTGTCTTGTAAATGATAAATGATAAATGATATTTATTTCTGTAAATAGGTCATAAAATTACACGTCAATACTTGTTTGTACAGTGTTACTTAACTTGTCTATTTAATTACTTATAATATATTAAGCAAGTACCATAAATCATATTCTTGTTTCTATTATAGTTGAAGTTAAATATAAATTTCTTAGATCACACAAAGGAGTTTTTCCGTGTATCAATAATAGCCGTGTGTCAATCACTTTGGCAAAAAATAGGCAGTAATAATTTGTACATAATGAACCAATGAAAAAAAACCAAACCTAATGAATAATCATTATCCTTTTAAGTGTGGTAGAACCATGCTTCGGCACAACCGGAGTGACATCACGGCCTTACAGAAAACAGACGTGAAACAACGCTTGCGTTGTGTTTCATTACGTGAGTGAGGTTACCGGAGACTTAATGACCCCAATTCCCGATTTCCCAACAACCCTTAAATTCCAAACCCCAAAAGGCCGGCAACGCACTTGTAACGCCTCTGGTGTTGCGGTTGTCCAAGGGCGGCAGTGATTGCTTACCATCAGGTGATCTCTCTGCTCGTTTACCGGCTTATATCATAAAGAAAATTCTTGTTATTTTGTCACAAGTTTTTTATTTGATTCTAGTTCATCAAAAAATTTATTAAAAAGATAGTGTGGCGACACATTGACAAGTGACAGATGACAGAAGTCGCACATAGACTATCGACGAGCAAATCAACGGATGACGTCACAAATATCCTGCATCGCACATACGAAGTTTACATGCGAATTAACACGGATAGAAAATCCCAACGAACAACAGTTGTGCAGAAAGCCCGCCAGGCATGATCACCTCGCCTGGTCGGAGGATCCTCCTTTTCTTAGGGAACTTTACTCGCTGTTCCCTAAAATAGTTTCATCATCAAAATCATCTCTTAAAAAGTTAAAGAGGACAGGGAAGTTGTATTCTTGATTGAATCATCTATCAGGTATCACTTATTTTTTTTTTCTTCTTCTCCGACTTCTTTAAAAGCATCACAGTTTAGTTACAATTTTTAGTTTGGCAAATAAGTAATTAATGTAGTGTAACTAGTATTTTTTATCTTATTGTAGGAGTATGTAGATAAATGAAGTACCTAATGACAAGCTCAATAAAATTACTCGACACAATGTGAAAATAAGGTTACAAACGTGAGAAGTAGTTACTGTATCTATGCTAAATAAATTCATGTTCCTGTGTACTTTTTGTTGTGAAAGAAAAAGTATTTTACTTAATTCGTAATATTGTACCATTTTATACTTTTTGCAAAAGTTTATAAGTTTGTGTGTTTGTGTGTATGTTTGTTACTCAATCACGTCAAAACGGCAGAAGGGATCGAGATGGATGATATACTGCCTACCATGGGCAGAGGCTAGTTCAAAAATAAATTAAAGTGGCTGGAATTTCTTCAAGCCCAACAAGTCCTAATTTTGCTTTATATTTAGACTTTTAACTGACCTACAGCTAGCGACAGTCCGTTGCTATTCTGTGAGCCTGTCCTTTACTAAAAATAGATTATTTAATTCCATGTTACTGAAGGTGAAACTCAGCTAAAAATTATTAGAATAAAATTCACATTAAACAAACCTTGGACTGATGACATTCTAACAAAACAATTTCATTGACCTTGTCATTACTCCATTTATTTATCTGTACCTGGTACGCCAAACGTATGCAGGTAGATAACAAAATAAAACAAACGAATACGTCATTAAATATTCTTATTCATAAATAACAAAAATTAACCTAAACACAATATTTACAGGAATTACATTTACAGATATTTTTAATTTACATTAACAGTCGATTTATATTTTCTCTTTTTCATTCTTCTCTTTTTTCTCTCCTTCTGTGTCCACTGGTCTGGTGGGGAGGTCACCGTGTTTCCAGCCATCGGGATAGCCGTGCGCTTTGACATCATCCCACCATAATTGCTCTCCTTTCGCGAATAGGATGTAGACTACGTTTGTGAAGATTAGCACTCCCAAGCACACCCAGAATGCTACACGCCATTGTTTCAGTGTTGACTGTGGAAGAATAAATGAGAGGATTATACATTTGCACAGTAATTATACTGTAAAAAATAATGTACAACGCTTGCTCTTGTTTCGTAGCAGTGCGTTTATATTTTGTAACACCCAAAAGGCCGGCAACGCAGGCACTTGTAACGCCTCTGGTGTTTCGGGTATCCATGGGCGAAGCCGATTGCTTACCATCAAGTGATCCGTCTGCTCGTTTACCGGCCTATACCATAAAAAATATTACCGATACATAGGTGACATTTCCCTATAATTATTTCATTCGTCTTTTTTACGTAGAAAAAGTCATCTTAATTTAGTGGTGCTTTTTGAGCATCAAAATTGTTTCGAGGATTTTCTCGCTCGATTTTCTCAAAAATAGAGCTGTCATTCAGATTTTTGTAAGAACCGACCAACTGTTTTAAATTTTTCGGTTGTATGATTTTAGTAATTACATCTCATCAATTTATATCATCTCATACCTCAAAACCATTAAATACGACTACTTCAGATGGTGGATTAAGTGGCATAAAGATGAATTGTTTCAAAATAAACAAATTCTATCTAATCTTATCAGTGACTTATCTCAAAAACTTCAAGATTTTGTAAGCCACAAGCCTTACATTTCAAGATAAAATCTTAAAAGTAATTTGACATCTCAATACAGCACGTGCTAAGAAGTATGACGCATTTGAATAGTCCGTAAGATAACTTCATGTTTTTTAACCACGGTTTGTTAAAAAACACATGAACTTGTGTATTTCCATAATGGCTCTACCTATTCGGTTCTATATACTACCTATTTCATGAGTTTGCCTAACGATAAACTGTTTAGAATTCTGGGAAATACATACATACATATCGTCACGCCTTTAATCCCCGAAGGGGTAGGCAGAGGTGCACATTATGGCACGTAATGCCACTGTGTACACCCACTTTTCACAATTTATGTTGTAAGTCCCATGTAATAGGTGGTGAGCCTATTGCCATTTACCGGGAACATTTCCAGACTCCGTGCTACCACTGAGAAATTTTCGAAAAACCGAAAAAAGCCCAGTAATACTTCGCCCGACCCGGGAATCGAACCCGAGACCCCTTGCCCGGCAGTCGCACTTGCAACCACTCGGCCAACGAGGCAGTCTTTCGAGAACGAATTCTGGGAAATCTCCTATGTACAGCTAAGCAAATGTAGGTATTTTACTTATAGACTCAATCTTTACTTTTTACTGAAATATAAGTCTACTTACTTTAAATTTCATGCTTCTACGGAAATAATTTAATTGAAAATCTAGAAATCTACTAATAAACTCAACTTAGAATCTAACCAGGCATCTATTACACATATGAATCTAGTCAATAATGCTTGAGGAAATATAATATTAGCAATGAAATTAGGTAATACCTAATAAGAAATTGAATTAAAGATACTGTACTTAAAGTGACTAACCGATAGAGTTAAGATAACAATGTTGTGAAACGATATATCAGTAATATCTACGAATCTGTCTTGTTTTATCTTGTGCAACAGAGAGATAAAATCGACAAGCATGGATGTAGTCAAGTAGTCTGTTATCGATAATCCTATTGATGATCGTAGTACCCTTTATTTCACCTTCCCTAAACCCCTCACCCTTTAATTTTTAGTTAAAGATGATGTTGCTGAAAACATATAAGAACTCTTCTTCTTTTTCGTCCTAACTTTTATTTCAATTCATTTGGAAATCATAAGGACAGAATTTTTAGTTAAGTCATCTTCCCTCTACTGAGATAAAACATGTTTGACCAATCAATATTAACACTTTGACTGCCAATAAGGCAAATCCTCCGATAGCGCTGGTCACTTTTGCTCGCTGGTCAAACGTAAAAATTGAAATCCTTAGGTTTATACATCATCACAAAATATTTTATCAACTCTAATGAAGTAAACAGGACCAAAAGGAATACATTGTGATGTTTACACAGATTGCCACCCAAGCAGAGTCTTATCGGGACTACCTTAACGTAAATAAATTGTCATTATGAACATTCAAACAAGTGTTCATTACTCATATAGCTATCTGTATATAGTAATGATAATGGTTGTTGATGATATTTATTGATTATAATTTTCCTCATTCATTATCTACTCTCGTCTAGCTTGTGAGAACACTGCCATTCAACTTTGTGATTTATTGTCTGTAGTTAAAGTTGATTGTGTAAATAAGGTGGTGGACAATAATGAGTATCGGTAGCATCAGTCAATGGTGAGACGAAACGTTGAGATATTATTGTATGTTAAACGGCACCTACTAAGAAATAATCAAAACAGTAGTATACTAAAAGTGGAAACCGTCACTTACTATTTACCTCGACCTAGGTCAGAGCCTATTTTGGCTCTGTCTTCAGAAAATGGTAATTTCACGGGAGAATCAGTTCAAAATACCACCCAATTCCTCTAAAATTAAAGTAGAAAATGGATCAACTTACATCTGGCGTTAGCAATCCTATGAGATATGGTGAAATGATTCCAGAAACTGCAGCAATTCCATTGACCATAGCAGTGGTTGTTCCAGCATAGTTTGGAGTGATGTCCAGAGGATTGATCTTCATACCGCTGTAGTAGGCTCCCATGAGGGTCATGGCAAATATGAACCAGAAGACAGCGAGGGTCGTGTCACAGCCAGAATAAGAAGCCATAATGATGCAGATACCTGGACCAGTGGCCGCTGGAAACCAAATAATTTGTCAGTGGCAAGTTTTTCCAAAGTATTTAGAGCTATTCGATTTTTATACTGACAGGACTTTTCTAAAATTATGCCTTTCTCAAGATAATATTTTCACGGGAAAGCTAAGATAAGAATTCTGGTTTGATTTGAATTCGTTACGAATTAAATTTTATTTCTAGTAATTTTTTATTGTTTTGATTCAGAGTTTTAGATTTTTAACCAGAAGAAATCTTGTCTATCAAACTTACCAATGGTAGTGTAAACTTTCCTAGCAGTAGTGATGCTGTGGTATCCTCTCTTGACGCAGAAGTCACAGAGAAGACCAAAGAAGAAGGAAGCGACCCACATAGCAACGTAAGGCAAGGCAGACAGTATTCCAGTGGACTTGATGTTGAACTTCAGCACATCAGTCATGTATTTAGGCAAGTCTGTGATCATTGTGAAATAGCCCCAATCGTGACCGATCTGTTGATAAAAATCATACATTTATTTTTAAAATTTCACAACTCTTTATATGGTTCATGATGAATCGATATTATCGGTAATCGATTGAGTAATATGGCGATAAAAAATCAGTGCAAACAGTTATAGATAACTGTGTTTAAGGAATTGATGGTAAACATTCCGATATGTAGTGCTACCAACTTAGGTGTGCAATAAGCATTGTCGCTAGTTTCTTTGTAAATTAGTTTTCCTATACTATATTTGTTCGAAGATTCATTGGTTCCAATTTTGACCACCTTTAATGTTAAATTGGTTACAACACTTTGTGGTTATTTCTTTGAAACCAATCAGTTTTTATATTCTTTACGGACGTCAATGTAAGATAAATGTTAAAACTATTACTCATTTTGTTTGCAAACCACAAAATAATATCTACATTGTACTGTTCAAACATATTGAATATCTATGTTAATAAGTATCTACCTAAGGAAATACCTACCAAAAACTAACACTACTTAAAAACTCAAGAGCAAGGCTATAAAAATACTAACTTTTCCTGCCTAAGTTTTAATCATTGTGACGTTCTTTAGTTCACAAAAGAGTATTATAAGTTTACAAAAATTCGACACAAATATCACTGTCAAACAGTTGCTATTTGCATTGGCATATACCGTTTCTTTGCGATATTTGTTGAAATAAATTATAACACAAATGTTATAAATATGCATGTCAATACATCAGTACAATTTATGAATATATAAAAATAATTATTATAATTTCTTTTTATACTTACACCGGCGATGATGAGAGCCCAAAGAGGTACAGATCGGAGCAACGCCTTCCATGGGATTGGGTCCAACTTCTTCGAGTATGTATGGATCAGAGCATCCACATTCTGATTCAAGAACTTCTTTTCGGCGTCAGAAATGAAAGGATGTGTGTTTGGAGTACTGTAGCATAACACCGACTAGAGGAAAAAGAAAAAAAACATTACAGAAAGAATATGTACAATGAATATAACTCTACTCTACATTAAGGGAATAATACATGTATTAGGTAATTGCTTTTATAGTATTTTTTCGTAATACCATTGGTCTTATTGAGAAGTGTCAAGTTTATCTCATCAGAGATTATCCTGAAGAGTCTGATAAACAGATATAAGGTCGTTTATTACAATATTTAGACATCAATTTTTTATTAGTCTGGCGAAAACTACAAATTGTCTTCTATTTCTTGCCTTCATCTAACCTATTTACTATATAGAAACTAGAGAGACTGAGCTCGGTACAATATCTGTTTTTTTTTTTGCTTACGTTTTCATTATTTGCTCAATTTTGCCTTTTACACAATTAATGTAGCAAAAATATCAAAATTTCATTTTTTTTTTGCTATTACTCGTACATTTCCACAAAACGTATATTTTATTCTACCCTACCGTTTCAAACACGCAAACCAATCTAAACTTCTCCTCCTCATAAATGAAACGTTTTAGATACGATCGAAAAAGTTTACAACCAAAACATGTAGTGGACTAACTAATAAAAAAGTGTCCAATACAGTAGAATAAAACTACGCTAGATTGGGAACAAATTGGAAACCGAATCGATGAAAAACGTTAACAACGAATGCATTTCGACAGTCATTGTTAACAGTGATACGATTGGCAATTACACTTTAACAAGTTTATTCTTCTCAAGTAATTTGATATTGGCAATTGCAATGTTGTAGTGAATAATTTAAATGCTATTGTAATTTGTGATCTGTTGTTTGGCGAACAATAATAATTGTTGATTTTGATTGAGTTTTTTTTAAAGGCAAACGCGCAGACGGATCTCCTGACGGTAAGCGATCAGCGCTGCCCATGCGTACCCGCAACACCAGAGGAATAACAGGTTTAATATTTTTCTGACTAAACTACGGACTATTGCAATGAGAGTACTTTTGAGGGGCTTATTTATGTTGGTATCCCCATTTGAACATATTGGTTATACTCTTTTAAGTATTATTTGAATAGTTTTACTATGAAAAGACTGAGTATTTAGAAAGAGGTATGTAAGTTTCGTATCAATTGGCCTTTCATTGTCTCTGCCTATCCCCATCAGAGACAGGCGTGAGGTATATATATATGTATATATTTTAGGTGTATATACCTATAGTCTGATATACTATTCAAAAATAAAAAGATATCTAGACATAATACATAATACATAAAATATCTATTTAGTAAAACTACTTACCCAAAGGGCGAACCAAGCTAAGCCGAGCCCTCCAAACATATAGAACACGTTCTCCCAGCTCCCATTGTGCATGATCAGACCAGAGAAGTAGGATCCAGCAATGTTTCCAATCTGTGCTCCACCGAAGACAATGGCTCCGATTCGCGCTCTCTCTGCTTTTGGCGCCCATTTTGACAGCATAGCCATCAGCGCTGGCATTGTGGGACCCTGGCGACATGGATTTGAGTATTAGAATTGTTTTTATAATATCAAAACTGTAAGACCAACCGAAATAAATGAAATGACGAAAAATTGGCACAGCTAAGATAAATTTTGACTAAGATATTGCCGCAGAATTTGAAAAACGAAACAACCACGTTTGGACTAAGTTTTAAATAAATCCTTATTGGTGTTTCAACACAATATAAACGATGCGATGATGATTTATTATATAAAATCCATAATAATATTTTAATCACAAAAACTATATAAGTGTAGTTTTCCTAAAGAACTAATATTGTTAAAGTGCAATGAATGTGAGCTAATGAATACCATAAGGTGTAAAATGCTATATCATTGTGATTCCATCAACAGCAACAACAACATTAACCGCACATTCATTATAGTAAAAGTATCTTTAATCTTTTACAATTAGAGTTTTTTTTTCTACGTCACGCAATTAAAGCTGGGGTTTTACTTCCACAGCGATGTAAATATTATTCCGTAGTTACATCCTTGTATGCTAACCATTGAAGAGGTTCACTTACCCACCCATGTTAATGAAAGAGCATTTTTTTATATGGAGATTTTAACCAAATATTAAATCATCAACATTTAAGAAAGCCAACATCATCTGTTTATGTCAGTGGTCAGTGACTTCAAATACAAATGAATATTTTTGTGATTAGGTATACAAAGAGTATCGTAAAAATTGCACTTTACCTAATGCAGCAATTTTTGTTTACGAAAAATTCTATTTTTGAGAAGCATTACCAACCTATCTTTGAAATGAAAAAAGCCGATAGCACATAGTATGTTCAAGGTATCAAATGCTTAAAACTAAATATCCACATTACAAATTGATTTTCAACATCCCCATATCAATCAAAACAAAAATTGTTGACAGAAAATTAAAAAAAAAATATAAATAACACTCACCTCACCAAAACCTTCAATGACTCTCAAGATGAACAACGCAGTAGCTCCTCCCATTTTGACTGTAATTGGAGTTATAAAGGTGCATATAGCGGTGGACAGGAGACCACAACCCAACACCCATTTGCCTCCAAACCTTTCCGCCAACATCCCTCCGGGAATGTGGGTCAGAATGTACCCATAGTAGAAAGATCCGAGAATCAGGCCTTGTGTTGCTTCGCTCCATTCAAACAGCATTGGCTGTAGAAAGAAAAAAAATATGAGAACACTGATACAAGAACTTCTCATGAAATACCTATAGTATGCTATAGAATGTTTTTGTATAAAACAAATATATTGTATAATAGAGTCGCTTTAGGGGCTAGTAGTATACCAGCGCAAAGCCCTGTCTTGCAAAATGCTGAACTGGTTCCATTTCACTGCAGACTTGAGACATGAATATGTACCCGTAATCAAACATGTTTAAAGGTTTATAATCTCTACATGTCCCTGGTTTTGAACGTGGCAATCTTTGTTTGTCATAATTATCAATTTAGAGCCTGAGTCCCAGTAATCTGTAGCTAAATCCGCAATTGGACCGCAATAATTCCAGAGAACATAACGCCATTATTTTTTACAAAGGTATTAAATATCTACCTATTATCTATATGTATATTATTATTAACTTTACTTTATCGACTACATACTCACGATTTCATTATAAAATGTAATATTACGACACTTATGAGAGACTATTACAATTTAATACCTATGACCTCTGTTGTAATCAATCGCTTATGTACACTTCAGAATCATGGACTACCAACTGATAAAATTGAAGTATTAATTCCGTATTAAATTGACTTTCTGTATCTATTTATTATAGTTACAGGGTCTGTGGTCAAGTGGTTGCAAGGCCAACAAATCCTCCTTTTAACTACTAACTGAACATTCATAATAGTAGTTGAGAATTATTACTCGATTTTCCGGTAAAGAGAAACATTTTACTTGAATATAACTACCTTGTTGCTTGAGTGGTCGCAAGTGTGACAAAAAATTATCAGTAGTAGCACAGAGTCTGGAATTGTGCCCAGTAAATGGCAATAAGCTCACCCCCTATTACATAGGACTTATGACACAAATGATGAAAAGTGGATTTATACATTGTACAGCAGCATTACGTGCATGTCTACCTACCCGTTCGGGGATAAAAGCCGTGACGACCATAAGTGAAAAAAAATATTAAGTGCCAAAAATGATTCATAGTTCAAATGGCAATAGGCTCATCCCCTATTACATAAACTGGTGTAAAATTGATATTACATAGTATATTGCGCCTTAGTCTAGTCCTTCAGGAAATAATATTATGTTTAGTTATGTAAATATTATAATAACGTCAGTTACGAACGACAATAACCCAATACGAACATTGAGGTGTAAAGATTTAATATAATAGATAATAAAGTACAATATTATCTCCGAACTAAATCTACATATCTATAAAAAGACATTTGTCTAATGTCTAGTTTACTGCGTTGTTTCATACATTGCACAACTAGTATTTACACGCGGCTTTGCTCGCGTAAATTTCCCATGCAACCCTATAGATATTATTATGACTGCACGGTTGGCGCAGTGGCTGGGCAATGGGCTGCCGTACAACAAACTCAAAGTCAAAGCATTTATTTCAATTAATCCTAAATTAGGCACTTTTGAAACGTCCAATTGAATTGTCCATCAGTCTGTCTGTCAGTGAAGCTAAGTGCTCGTGCAACGTAGAGCGAATCCGATTCCCGCACAGAGCAACTCTTTGTGTGATCCACAAATCGTTGTTTCGGGTCTAGGTGTCATGTGCATGTGAATGTTTAAACGCATCCACGACATGGGAGAAAATACTAGTGTGGAGCAAGGTTTTTTTTTACATAACCGTTCTCTGATGATGAAGATAACAAATAAATAATTAGGTATACAAGCAAACATATACCTAAGTTGGGATAATTATGTAAATATTCTTGTCTAGTTATAAAAAGATATTAAAGGCTATGTATGTTAGATAAATCTTCAGTTTTTATTACCAATAAAGTACCGTGTTAAATAATAAAGATTCTTATTTACACTTGCAGTAAAGTTGTTTCATTTAATGGCTTCTTCCTTCCGTCAAGGAATAATTTTCTCAGTGCAGGAAAGTCAAGGAAAATGATCAGAAGAAACTGGTATTTACTGTAATAAACGACTAGGTAGGTAAGTTGAGGTTTTCCTGTACTATTGGTCTTGGGGTCAGTTTCACAATTACCTGAATAATTTTCTCTTACTGACGTATATTGTCACAATATTATTGTGACGTATTTTCCATTGGAAAGGGGGTAAAATGTGAGTTAGTTAAGCTAATATTGTGATATAGACTTTAATAATAATATGGTAAGCTTCATTTTTGAGTATTTTGTTAATGTTCGTTCATGACCGTGACAGAAAAATACGTACCGTATGAATTCTACATTAATTTTGGATATTTGAAATGCTGAAAATGCAAAGCTTGAGAATGAAAAGTTGTCCTTATTTTTGGGTATGTATAGGTCATTATAGGTTATACTGTACATGAAAATAATTATACAACTGACAAAAATCGAATGCTAGCATAAGCTCCACATTTTTTTCCATACTAAAACTACAGGGTCGAATCGAATCTATATATATAAAAATCAATTGCTGTTCGTTAGTCTCGCTAAAACTCGAGAACGGCTGGACCGATTTGGCAAATGTTGGTCTTGAATTATTTGTGGAAGTCCAGGGAAGGTTTAAAAGGTGAGAAAAAAATGTTTGAGGCGGTACGAAGTTTGCCGGGTCAGCTAGTCTAAAATAAAAAACAATCATAAAATAATAAAAAAATACTAGATTAACCTAGCTCTAACATTAATTTGCGCCTAAACACTTTTCGAGCCAAATTGCTCTTATTCTACAGCACCTGCTTATATAAAGAGCAATGACCTATCGTTTGACCTCATAGCAACACGCGATATGAATTTTTATACGTTTATTTTGACAAACGTTCTTCGGCAGGTCTTTAGCGATTCATTTCCTTGTCAACAACAATCATTCGATATTTTCCCGGAGCATGTAATTGAAATCAAATAAATTACTCACGTATTCATCCCATACGACCTATGATCGGAATGGCTTCCTTCCTATTTTGTATGCTAATAGATATTAAACTGTGAATTGGCGGATTGTTTTGTTTTTAAGATTGGAATTTCACATTGCTTTGGCCTATTTTCCTTTAAATACATAGGTATAGTAATATGACAAGGTTGTATAGTAAAATGACAACATTTGTCAGTACCCTTGAACTAGTACTAACCAATAAACCTTGGAATACTACAGTTAATATGGATACCTAATTCTGCAAAAGTAATGGCGATAACCCATAACCTGAATGGGAATAATTATGAAAGCGTGTCGCTCTGAAGATAATGAAACCTGTAAAGATTTTAATTTCTCATGTACTTGTTTTATTGTGTGAGTGAGGTTACCGGTGGCCCAATTTCTCTCAACAACCCTAAAATTCTTCAAAAGGCTGGCAACGCAGTTTTAATGCCTCTGGTGTTTTGAGTGTCCATGGGCGCGGCGGCGATTGCTTACCATCGGGTAATCCGTCTGCTCGTTAACCGGCTTATACCATAAAAAATCCTAATATCTTTGGACTCGGTGGAAAGGCGTGCGAAAAGGCTAATTGGTGATCCAGATTTGGTTAAGTCCAACCTTCAAAGCCTTGAGCACCGGCGTAGAGTGTCCAGCCTTTCGGTGTTTTACAGGTTGCTTTTCGGAGAGTGTGCGCAGGAATTACACGACCTAATTCCACCATCCCATTTCTTTCATCGGACAAGCCGTCGTACGGCGGGTATCCATCCCTACGTTGTCGAAACTTCTACGGTTCGGACTAAGCGTTTTGCTTCGTCGTTTATTCCGCGTACATCGAGGGACTGGAACAATCTGCCTGCTGCGGTTTTTCCATCGGACTACAATGTGGGTGTCTTCAAGTCTAGAGTGAATAGGCTCTTAAGAAACTAGTGCGCCTCACCATCAACGACTACATCACTACTTACCATCAGGTGGGATGTAGTCAAGCATTAGTTTTTGTCGAATAAAAAAAAAAAAAAAAAATCTCACGGGCGAAGGCGTAGACGGGAAACTAAAGAAATGATAATAATAATAAAATATGATTTACCTCCTACTTCAACTGTACCACTATCAGCAGACAGTTTACCAAGTATTTAGATAAAAATCATTGTTACATTTTGCGCCGTCTAATCTCAATGCACGGTGAGATGGGAACTAAAGCCTAGCCTACTTAAGGTTAAGCTGCAAGGCAATCCGTTGATTGTTATAGGATTTCCTTATTTATTCTATAACAATGAATTATGGTAACAAAAAGGGGGTATTTTTTTCTTTTTTTTTTCGGACTATCTAGCGGGTTTACCGGTGCTCCGGCTCGAAAAGCAGGAGAAGGAACGGGGTGGTTTTTAGTCAGTAAGAGTCTGACACTCCCACTCGCCACTGGATGATTTTCCCCCCTTAAAAAAGCTGAGAATTGATAAATGAAATGAGATAACATAACAATCGATACGGGAAGGGTTTTTTAAACTCATGTTTTCATGGAACGAAGTTACTGCAACTTTTGCAACATTTTTTTTCATGCGAATTATAAAATCAAGAACCATGCGACACCAAGTATTTGGTGCCATTTTTTTAATGTATTTTAAGCTGAAACTATGTGTAGAGATTCGATTCAACCTGTATTCTTCAGTGCTTCTTGATGTATATGGGTATTTTGTTACACGCTGTATATTGTATAGTTTTGTCAACTTACACCTACATAATCATGTATATGGGACAAACAAATAAAACTAGGTCTAGTTTTTGTGAATTAGGTTATGAGTTACATTGTGTCCCTGGTTTTATTATGATAAATCTGTTCATAATACACGATTGTAGACTTCGTGTTGTACTGAAAAGTTTAATAAATATTATACTGAAGTATTTTTTCCAACTCGGTAATGACTGATCAGCGTTAAAAGCGTGGAAATTTACGAGTAATCGATCAAAACTTTTCTTTAGTCTTTTTTTTATTTTGAACGACGATTTTACTTTGATCAATTTATAACAAAACGTAAATAATTTATCAAAATATTACATAGTGTAACATTATATCTTCTGAAACTGATTACCTATGAAGTTAAGAAAATCATCCAATGACTTCTCCCGCCATGGGCGAGGCGAGAGAGAGAGGGAGTGCCAGGCTCTTATTGACTTAAAACCACTCGTTTCTTCTCCTGCTTTTCGAACCAGAGCCCGGTAACCCGCTAGCTAGCCCACAGCTCTGGGTGAATCTATGAGGTAGAGTTTTCTTAAGATCCAGATTTTCATATTATAAGTATCAATACTCACTTTTCGCTACTTGAATTCCAATGTTAGAAGTAAGTCACTCACCCTATAATTTTACCCTATGATTCGAATCTAACACTAGAACTATTATACGATTTAGTTCGTTTCACAAATATAGCACATTGTGTTATTGTGCTAACCCACGCTAACAGAGCTAAGCAATAAATAATAAAACTTGAAAAGGTCAAAAGCAAAATAGGTTTTGTACATGAACCAATAGTTTTTACGAATTTTTGGGACAAAACAAACTCACGTTTCAAACACGTGTTTTTGATTTACTACCTTATTAGCATGACAATAAAATACATTTCGAATAGTAATAAAAATAATAGCATTTCGAATTTTCCTTATAACAAAAAAACTTAACGATGTTGTTTCATTTACTGGTATCTTTTAACAATCATTAATTATATTATTTGATGAGGAAAAAGCATTAAAGACTTATGTAATAAGATCAAATGTCAGATAAATTAGCATAAAAATGATTTTTGCATTGATTTTAATTCATCTTTTGATACATTTATGCACTCTTCGATTCCTCATTTGAATATATTTGCATTCGCGTCAGACATCTCGAGCTCATTGTTACAATGTAAACAAATATAAAATATCGGTTTAAGCTGAGCTGTAAATTAAAGTAACTAACTAGGGAAAAAGTAGAATTCCACAGATAAAAAGAAATGCTATTCATTATATGTTCTATGAACTTTATTTTCGATAATTGGCAGAAGAAATATTTTAACTACTAGGTGTAGGCTTAATTTTTTCTGATCTGGAGCTGCGAACTACCTAGTGGGTTTACCAGGGCTCCGGTTCGAAAAGGCAGAACAGAAACGAAAAGACACTGACTCTCACGTTTGCCTCGCCCAAGGCGGAAGAAGTCATTGGATGATTTTCCCTCCCTCAAAAAGGCCTAAATATGTTCGGCTTTAAAACCTTCATCTCAAAAAGAGCTATAGAAATAAATTCTCCAATTACACATACACGCAAACTTTGTTATTAGTATTATTATTTTATACAAACATTTAAAACATGTTTTAGAGTTGTATAACAACTTGTTCCGACAGGATTTTAAAGCATAAATTATGCTGTATTTTGTCACCTTTAGAAATGTGTTGTTTGTTTTTTTTTTATTTCCTATTCAAAAACAATGTTTTTGCATAGATTTTAGAATTTGTGGAATCTATAGAACAATATAATGGATTTATTCGTTCGTGATAAAAATCCACAACCGAAAACTGCGAGTTTAAAATAAATAAGAAGTTTAAAAATACTTTAAAACAATAAGAAAATTATTTGAAATTAAATTATATACATCAAACAATAGGAACCGTATACAATTGTTTCATAAATAATAGAAATAGTACCGTAATATTATGACACAATTTATTAAAGCAATAGATATATTTTAATAAAAAATATTTGGTACATAAATTGCAAATTCTTGTTCTTCAATGAGCTTGATTATAAAATGAATTTAACACGCAATAAATTTCCGATATTCTTTTTAAAATAAAAGTAAGACGTAAAAATAAAGCTACATAAAGTCACCGGTGTACACTAAAAATAGAAACGAAAATAAATAATTAGGTACCTATATAGTGTTACCTATATTATTGATTTGGAAACTTCCGTAAAACATTTTGTAATAAATAATTAATATGGATAGTCACCAAATAATAAATAACAAGCAAAACACAACATCATGCTTTTTATCCCTAAAGGGTAGGCAGAGGTGCACATTACGGCACGTAATACCGCTACACAATGTACACCCACTTTTCACCATTTGTGTTATAAGTTCCATGTAATAGAGGGTGAGCCTATTGCCATATAGGTACTAGGCTCAATTCCAGACACCGTGCTACTACTGAGAAATTTTCGAATAACCGAAAAAACCCCAGCAATATTTTACCCGACTCGGGAATCGCACCCGAGACCCATTGCCCGGCAGTCGCACTTGCGACCAATCGACCAACGAGGCAGTCAATAAATAGATAAATATTACTAAATAAAAAATCACTGTACTTACATCCTCAGCTCTTTCTACGTAGAAATCTCTGGCTTCAGTAGAATTGGACTCTGTTAGGTATCTGTCCTTACATATTAAAGGATCATAGTTGTCGTCTGTCTGTACTATCTGGACTTTCTTGACCATCTGTGTGATAGCCAGGTTGAGGCAGACTCGCATAGTATACGCGTTGGCTACGGCCAACAAAGCCATCACCGCCAACACGTACCTCTGCGGTATTATAAATACTGAAAATAAAAATAAGTATTAGTACAAAATAAATTGTATTGAAAATAATAATAGGAATTTTAGTGATAGTTTTGTAACCTTGTAAGGTTCAATGGCCTAATTTTAATGCAATAATTTTATGTTATTATATATTATTTTTTATTATAATATTGTGGCAATATCACATATACAGCCTATAAGAGGTCACTGCTGCCCAATGGTCTCTTCTCACAAGGAGAAGGTTGAACATTAATCACCATGCTTGCTCAAATTTGTGATTTCAGAAGCATTACGCGCCATAATGTGCACTGCTGCCTACCACTTCGGGGATAAAAGGCGTAGCGATATGAATAATACCTCTCACAAAGCATTAAAAGTGATGTTATGTTATTAGTGCATCATAACATAAAAATTATGATATTTTATGTAACAACAAGCTATATACGAGCTATTATAAATAAATAATATATTTTTATTATTTATTTATTTTTTAATTATTTTATTGTTTTTCCTATATCTTACAACGGTTGCAAATAAACTATTTTTCTTTCTTTCTATAGAATTCTAATCAACCCACTTCTTCATAATAATATAAAGATGACAATATACGATCCAATCCACCGTTTACTAAGTAAATAAAAAGGTATTACCATTCTATGTAATCTATTATTGTGTGAATGTTTGCAATTCTTTGTTATGAATGAAAAGCCTAGCCTTCTCATACCTTAACAATGTACAATATGTAATTTGTAAACTAGATACAAACTAGAATGAACTCGGTCTATACCGGTAATTTGATTAGTTTAATATGAACCTCTATCTTGTAATGCAAATAGATTTAATACCTAATTAAAAGACGACATGAAAAAATTGAGTTTTAGAAATATTTAAAGGGTTTTAGATTTATATGACAATATCACTTTTTTAAGAAGTAAGTATGTAATATTGGCCTTGTAGTGTCTCTGTCTACCCTCATTGGAGACAGATGTGAGGTTATATGTGTGTACTTTTATAATAAATTATTTAGTATAAGGCATTGTCAACAATTATCTCGTAGTATATTAAAATATTATTTTAAACTTAATATTTTTTATGGAAATCTTTAAAGGCCTTAAAATATTAATGTCAGTAGCTGAATGTCTATCAGTCAATGTTATAATTATAATTCATATATTTTAATACTCAATTCTAGTTAATTCACAATTTTATGAATTGAACTATATATTAAATAAATAAATATAAACAAAACGGTAACAAAAAAATTTAAAAAAATATATAAGTTATTAATTACCAAAAAATACTCACATTTCGACAACACTAACCGCCATCCCGTTAACATTTTGCTGCTTTACCTTTAACAAATAAGGTTCAAATTAACATAGCACTGTGCACGACACAACACTAGTACCGAGCTATATAGTCCGTTCTGTCGGTCGAGCGGACTGGACGCGACTATTTGGCTCAGTAGCTAATCAGGAAAAAGTATGGTTGAGTCTGAGTACTGAGTTTTCATTGAGGTGACGCTACCGGATTATCGCGTCAAGGTCACTTGAACACCATCTTCTGTTTTACTTGACAAGTGTGAAGCGACACTTATTGGGAATGCTCCGTACCTATGTGAGAATTTAGGAAAAGGGATAGTTTTATTTAATTTGAAATATGTGTCATTTATTTCTTTGATTATTATTTTTATATTATGATTTATATCAGACTGATCTTCTGATATGTATATTGAGAATATTGTGTACCTACTGGCATCTGTCTACGGTCCTCCGGGATAAAAAGTAACCTATTTGTTATTCTAGACCACAATCTACTCCTGTTCCAAATTTCATCCCAATCTCTTCAGTCGTTTTGACGTGATTAAGTAACAAACATACATACAAACTTTCGCATTTATAATATTAGTAAGATACTTATACATAATTGATAAGAATTTTATACTTCAAAAGTACAGGATAATGAATTTAATGACGTATATTACTTAAAAAATAAAACGAAATACAGATAGACATTATGTAAACTTTATGTATTGAGACGATGAAACTAGATTAGCTATAAATTATTTCGATTGTAAAACAAATCGAGTTCCTCGTCAAATAATTACGTGAGTAAGCCGAAAAACATAATAATTTAATTTAGAATAATAACAAGAATTTGACATTAACTTAATTAATTTTTAATAAGACGTAAGAATGTTATTATTTTTTTAATATTTTCCTTAAATATTGACGTCGTAGAAACTAGTAAATAAAATAACAATTTAATTACATGCCAAATTGACAATGACGAAATGATACGTAATAAAATATTAATTCTACATTGTGTATCAAACGATAGCCTTGAAATCGGCAAAATAATAATATAATTTGCAGCTTGTAATATATCACTAAATGTTTATACATAAAAGAAAGTCATGTTAATTATACGGATACTCAAGAACGGTTAAACCTGAAAATAGGTGGGGAGATAGATCAGAACCAGGAGACGGACATATAAGGATACTTTTTGTTCAAGAATTTTCCGAAAATCCTACGGGAGCAGAAAAACAGAGAGAAAGACAATAGTTATTTATAAAACGCCGCCCAAGGCGAAAGAATTCATTGGATGATTTTCCCCCCTTTTCCGTATAAAATACCATTACCTTTTGCTCGTGGTATCAAAGGAAAAAACCTATATCACCCTCCAATCAAGATTATACCTTAAATACTCCATTGCCATGTAAAACAAAAGACTAAAATTTCTTAACACTTTCCTAATTATACTTAGTATTATATCAAGACATGCAAAAATTACTGAATTACTTTTAAATTATATTTTTAAGAATTTACAGTGCGGTAATACCATCTATAGTTCCAGTCTCTAAATTAGAATTACTAAAGAAAATAATTGAAAAAAAAAATCTAATATTAAGATCAAAAATATACACCATTACAATTTTTTCAAATAGATTTCTTTGAATAATAAAAACTAAAACGCAAAACACGGTATAACACAAGACGCTTGTTTTTATTTATGGATTATTAACAATTAATTAAAACGTCAAATAAGGTAACAATAAAAACCATGATATTAATTTAATTGACGGTCATATTGTAACACAATGGAAAATAGGGAAAATATTTTTTTTTATTAGCCTTTGCCTGCATCCATTATGATCTAATTAAAAGTTATCCATTGATTACCCGACAGCCTCAATATTTATTAATAATATCCAAGTTTATTTCCCTGTTTTTCTTGTTCTTGAATATTTTATACGAAACATAAAAATAGGTATTATATCACATCAAAATTTTCTTACCAGGTACTAGAGCTATGAAACGATGTGAAAGTGCTGCCTCGAAATTTAGTAGAAGAGAAACTAAAAGTCTACTATCCTTAAAAAATGAAATTTACTCTAAAATCATAAAATACGTGTAAAAATCACTATAGCCCATTATCGGGTACATTTTTGTACGGTCTTCAGCAGTAGATAGTGTGATTAGGAAAGTTTAGGTGTAATATTTATTATGATTTTGACCTAGCCAACGATTTCTACTATTTAAATACGCCAAGGCTCTGTCAACACACGCATAATGAAAATGTTCTACATTTTACATCTATTCGTAAAACTCTGAGTAACTAATTTCTCAAGAGGTCATTACGGCCCTCGTTATAAGGAAACTGCAGAACCTAGGAAGTATGGCAGTCACGCAACAATATTAACTGAACCAATGAGAACTTTGACAAAAAAAATTAAGTGGATTTTGTAAGTAATCAAGTTTTCCGCAATGCCTAAATTGGTTATAGGTATTTTTTTAAGGTATAATACCAAAATACTAATTTACCCAAATAAACATAGACATGAATTCTTAAAATATTTAAAAGTGATTTACTTTTTACCATTCGAGTTAACCCAACTAATTTTGAGACACACTGGGACTCTATTTATTTTACATATCATTTTGTTCCATGCCCGTAAGTGTTAACAACTCAACATGTGTCATGCCTGAGTTCTATATTGACATGCGAATATTAATTACGGGCAGGTATTGAAACCACAATATAATAGTAACGCCATTTATATAATTGCGATCATACACTTTGTAGAGATCAAATAAAATTTAAACATAAATCACAATTACAATTGGATTTTTTGCACCCATGAAGATATTATTGATTAATACACGTCAATCTTAAAAAAAACAACTAGATGAGGCTGGCATTTCTGGGCATTTCCTATCTAAATACTCTGAGAAGAAATGCCGATACAAACTCACGAGGTCATAGTCTCTTTTAAAGTCCAGACAATCAAATAAAGGATAATGTTTTGATGCAAGAACCACAATAGTTTAAACAGACCTGTTTAAATGGTAGTTAATGGCATAGACTATGAACCTAGCCCTATGTACTAATAACCCTTTGTTTTGACAGCTCCGATAGCATTTGACGATGTTGACGTTATCAGTGATAAAGAAGTTAGAATTTCTTAACATCGCGATCGATTTGTTGATAAAAATAAGGCAAGGTTTATTTACCGATTTGCCTCACCTTTTATGTTACATTTTCAGGTAAATTTTTCGGTAATCATAGTTTAAACTATGGATATTAGAACATTATTTGTTGAGCTGTGATGAGTAAAATTTGAAAAAATATTCTGGACGACGTCAGGGTAATTTTGATCCAAACTTTTAAACCAATGGAAAAAAATATAATATGTTGTGTTATGGATTCCTTTATTGGATTTTACTTAAAGTTACGCAGTGGGTCATAAATACCCGGTATTGAGAATTAAACTTTCAGAGAACGAGGCAGTAGTATTACATTATTTAATAAAATATCCCTAGATGGTGATTAATGGGCAAAGCGTTATTTTGTATCTATGTCTTTCAGTCGTAATCAGAGACATTTAATGATTACTTAAACTATGCCTTAGGATTTTGTTTCGAAAACAATTGCTTAAGTAACCATTAAATGACTCTGACTCCGTACTCGAGAAACCGTCGTTGCTTTGAGTATTATGACAAATAGTCCGAAATCGGTATATAAATCCGCAAAGAGGTTTTATTTTAATCTGTCTTCAAATATAAACCTGTTTTATTTATTTATATACCATCATAAAAAAGGTTTATGTTAATAAGAATCAACATAACTGTCTTCTTTACTATTGAACAATACTCGTAGCCACATCAATTAATCATTTAAAAGGAATAAACATTAATCTTAATAATATTATACATGCGAATGATTGTGAGTTTGTGTGTATATTTGTAACTCAATCACGTCAAAATGACTGAAGGGATCGGGATGAAATTTGGAACATGGGTAGATCATGGTCTGGAATGACACTTTTTATTCCACGAGACCGCAGGCCAGTGGCAGAAATTAATTATCCATAACTTAGGGAAACACTTAGGAAAACATCGATATTTTTAGTGCCTAATAAATACCGTAAAGTAAGTCTTTATCATTGTTACAAGGCGAACAGGCCTATAAATAAATAAAAAAAAATACCTATTATATAACACATAGATAATATCGGTATATAGACACCATAATTTACAAAACTATATTAAAAAATCACACAAACTCGTTTTGTTACCGTTCGGAATATTTTAAGATAAAAGTGCGAATGGAAAATTATAAATAAAATGGTGCTTATTATGTCAATGGCCTTTTTTCTTATTAATTAGTTTAGAATCTGAGGCTAATTAGGTAACCTATCTAGTGACTTACTCGGGAGGTAGTCTACTGATTGTCATCACGAATGCTGAGCGTGAGGAAGCAAGCAATAAAGTAACGGTATAAAACTTAAACTAAAATATAATATAAAGTTTATGTAATTATATCACCCGTATTGTTGCACTCAGAGACATTCATTAATAAATTACTTTAACTATTCCTTAGTAACGATTTTATATCAAAAACAATTGCAAAGGACCGGGTTAAGTAGCCATTAAATGAATCTGAGTATGGCGTTTAATTTTATAAATGTGAGTTTGTTTGTTTGGATGTTTTGATATTTGTCCGCCAATCACGCTGAAACTACTGGACGGATTTTGATGTAATTTGGTTTATAGACAGGGTATGAGCTGATTTGGGTGATATGATACGCTTTATCCCACGGGAACGTAGGCGAAATCGCTGGCAGAAGGTGTTAACTTTATAAACTTAAACTATAAAATCTCTGTACTTACTACAAAAACATCAATCATTTATAAGTAAGTAGATACTAAGTACACGAATCACTCATATTCTAAGAATGTCTATTAAAATAATAATAATAATATAAGCGTAACAAAGTATTGAAAACATATTTTAAACACCCTTTGTATTTATGCGGACTGTATCAAATCTTAAGGAATGCGGGTATGAACGACATCATGTACTATTTTAGTAATCTCCTTTGTAATATATTTAGTGTAAAATCGCGAGATTTTTGCAATAAAAATGTCTATGAAGATATTGGCTGTAAGAGTCCTTTTTATTTTATTATTTTTATTAAGAGAAGCAGAAAAATGTTACATTATATTTAATTGAAATAATGATAAGTTTATTTATTCTAGTCAGTTTATAGACTTCAACTACGTACTAAGTAACTTTCAACTATGAACTATTTTTAAATAAAGTGGTCCGTGATATATTTTCAATTAACCTTTTAAAGAAACTAAAATTGTATTGTATCGAAAATAAATTAAGATTGAAATTAAAAAACTAGTACACTTTTTTGTGTTTAGAATAATTATTGTATTGCATAATATTTATCTTCAGGTGAATAGGGTACGGCCTCAATCAATCCGCTAACCTTATACTCCCTAATCCTTAAATTTTTACACCCAAAAGGTTGACAACGCACTTCTTCCGTGTCTAGTATTTTGGGTGTGCATGGGCGGCGGTGATTGTTTATCATCAGATGATCCGTCTGCTCTTTTACCAGCTTATACCATAAAAAGGGTATATTACTATTATAAACCGTATATTATATAACTAAGATCCCATTTCCTTAATTCCTCAAGCGAACACTAGACACTTTTCTAAATAAAATTGAACGGAGAAGCGATTTCAATATACTCGTACAGACTAAGAAACGACGTACTACAAAGTCATAGTAAATTCGCTAACAAAGCAATAAAACGTGACATTGTATTAATTGTCTATATTTTGTATTGAAAACAAACGTTGCACTTAGAAACGTGCCCGTATTTATTATTGTATGTAACTGTAAATACTTATAGTTTAATTTCCCTATATTTTTTTACTGATAAAAGAATTGTAAGTTAGTTATAACTTCATTACTTTCAATAACCTATCTGTTTATATACAATAGAGTAAATGACTAATATTTATTTTAATGTCCGTCTTGTAGATTATTTTAAAATATTAGGCACGTATTTTTTATTTTCTTACGGAAACAAATACTTTCAAATATATATTGATTTGAAATATCGCGTGACGTCACGTCTAGATAGGTTTTATACGTAGAAATTACGTATTTGCTTCCACTCCTAAACTTTAATTAGATTTATCTAAGTATTATTGTCGTATATGACAAAATAAAAAAAATGCGTTACTAATATTTTTTCATTAACAAACTGACGGACTAAATAGATTTTTAATTATCCCGTCATCATCCCTATTGTATTCTGAATTATGCCATTGCCGGGTCAACGAATTCTTAATGAGATATTTTCGGTATTATTGTGTTTAAATGGCAATAAGTTTACCGTTATTGCATGAGACCCATAACTGAACCAATCATAAGTTGATAATACATTGTATGTAGTACCTCGACCTATCCCTTCAGAGATTAGAAGTATGAAGTTCCGATATACATACATAGTTTTTATGTCAAATTCTTAATAAACAACAGTGACGACGACAAACTTCATGGAAATTAAACGCGTGGAATACCGAACAGTTTGTATGGCACCGAATAAATATTTACCATACACTTGGTAAATACGTCAGTACGCCATGACATATACCTACTCGTATTCAGATCAAAAAAATTGTCGCGTCTATAGGTAGGTACTTTATGAGGAAAATCTTATTTTTTTATTACATAGGTATTTCACGTTTAGATATTTGGATTGATAAATATGACACTTTAATCATCAAAGCAGCAAGTAGAGATAGACTGAAAACATATTAAGGTTTCTTGGAGACAGGAATACCATCTAAAGGTTTTTCCCGCCTTGAGTGAGGCGAGAGTGAGTGTCACACTGTCTGGATGGCCACTGTGTCCCAGATAAATTTGCATTAAGAACGTAATTTGTGTGAAACAGACGCTAATTCCCCAAAAGTTAGTAAATCATCAAAATGGGTCTATTTAAAATTAAAAGATTTATTTTGTACCTATTTCGTGGTCACCTAATAGGTAGTATTCATAATTATTTTCAAACAAAATCCCACTAAGTTATTATTTATATAAGGAATCTCTGTTCTCCCATAACATACCAAACAATACGGAAATCAAAATAGAAAAGTATACCGCAAGTTAATATCACCGCTCAAACAAAACAATAAAGTTCAAATTAGCTTGTACTGAAAGAGTCGTTGTTCCTCACATGTGCATTGTTGCTGCTACACGTGACGCCATTGTATAATGAACTTTATCAATGATTAGTTTATACATCTGTGAGATTAAAGACTTCAAAGGATTTGTTTCATTTGGTAAACAAATAACATGGTTAAGTTTGTAAGTGTAAGTGTTTTGGCACTTAGTTCCGTAGTACAGGAAGTTTTTTGCAAATACATCTTAGCGATGTTCTTGTATTTTAAAAATAACACCTCCAGCCAATCTTTTCTCTTTACAAATTAATAGAATCTCTCTTATTACCCTCATAGTTAACAAAATAGATGTCTTCAGATGGAAAACATATTTTCAGATGTGGTTTGGCTAAAGTGAAATAGACAGAAAAAGATCCAAATCATCGTAACAATGAATTGATTGGATGTTTCAAAATAGTGTTAATATCTAGTTCAAAACCATATCAATAATCTTGCCTAGTCATTTTACTACTCTTAGATTCCATTAACTATATCCTCAGCAGAGTCAACTCAATCTAGAACGCAAAAATTTCAAATTCTAAGAACTAATGTTAGCAAACACGCTTTCGAACATAATACACATAAGAACACTTAGTAAAATAATCGTATTTGTTATAACAGACATAAATATTATTTGTACGACGATTACATAGTAAAAAATTAACTTATACAAATATTTGCAAAAGGAGTAGCAAGTACATTCAAGTATCTTATCATTTCCTTAAATTTTACGAGCCATGAGCCATTTACATACACACGGAATGGTACTAAAGTGCCGTAGTGGAAAATCTTTGGAGGAAAACGTTAGAAAAAAGGTGGAATTTTCTTGTATACTACTTCTAAAAATCTAATCTTTAAATATAGGGTGGAAAGAAGAGCGCGCGCCTCAAAGAGCCATCAGACCACTACAGATGGAGCCCAGTAGGCCTGATACCGACCCGGAACTGCGGACTGTCTAGCGGGTTACTGGAGCTCCGGCTCGAAAAGTAGTAGTAGGAACGGATAGTTTAAGTTAGTCTACCAATCCCTAAAGCCTCGCCCACGTAAAATAAACTAAAACATTCTCAATAATTCCCTCTACGCTATTTTTAGACACTAGTTTTCAAGTTAACTACATTCTGACAGACACTTTACAAACAACAACGCCACGTCACGCCTTTTATCCACGAAGGGGTAGGCAGAGGTGTACAGTACATTACGGTACAGACACTTTAAACAAATGTATTTTATACTTTTACCTATTATTAATCTATTTTAATAATATACGATAATACCGACTCCCATTATAGTACTACCCCATTGTTTCTAGTGTAAAGGATGGAAACAATGAACTAATCACACATGATGTATGTATTAGAAAAATTAAGTTTATAAACTTAGCTACATACGTAAGTATATTATTTTCATACTTATATGCAGTCATAGTATATTTAATATTCATTCACTTATTTGTAGCGAACTTTATATGCAAAGTTATAGTAATTGCGAAAACTGATTTGAAAATATGACTCACGTTGAAATCTAAAATGTATCCCATGTATCAATCACAATGTCGGTCTAAAGGTCCAATAAAATAGTCGATCCTAAAAAAATCTCATGAATATAACAGAATTAGTACAGAATACACGAGAAGTTACTAAAACTCGAAATAATGAAAATCGATAAATTTCACTGAGGGCAAATATCTTATTTAACATGGATAAATGTGAATTGAAATTTAATATAATAAATTAGTAGTTAATCTAATAAGATAGAGCGAGGTGTTAAGATTGAAAAAATATCAAAAACACTGAGATTTTTTCTTATTTTGTGCTTTAAAGGTTATCACAAAATGGGTGAAAAGAGGATTATTGGTATATACTTCTGAATCGATCAAGAAAAAAAAACCGTGGTTAATTTTTATAACGCAACGCTTGTTTTACATTCCCAATTATTTATGTATGTCAATTAAAATATTATCGCGAAACGGTAACATTATCGACCAATCCTAATTAACCACTGAACCAAATTCCAATTTCAAATAACGAACAATAATAAACAGACAGGCACAAAATAAACACAACAAAAAAAAAACAAAAATAAAGAATAATCTCTGAAATAATAAATAATAAATTAAAAAACAGAACATCTATTTTTAAATTTAAAAAAAGTATAAATTAAAAATGGAACTTACGTTTTAATTTATGGGTTAACACGACGCTCTCATGAGCGTTTATAACGTGTGGCGGTTGAAACCACACAGCCTTAGCACAGTACTGGCTTGTCATTATAATATTATGTTCATTCCGACTAAGACACAACACTATCGATATGATTGACGTTATCAAATATTATGCTACCTCTATGCAGCACATCTTAGGGGATCTAACTGGGGATATATCTTATCAAGCCACTTTTAAAGTGTCTCCGGTGTTTATTTCAAATTTTAGTCTTAAAGTGCTTATTATTAAATGCGTGTATGCCTTTTTCCTTAATTTTGCTGATATTTAGGATATATTACATTTGTGTTTATTCAAAAATATATTTAGCTCGTGTCTTGTGTTTACTTTCTTTTAAAATTTTCGAAACTGTTTACCAATTGAAGTATGTACTTAGATGAGAATTTAATGTTCTCAACTGTGAATAATATTTTGTCTCAATGGAAGGAACTAGCACCTAAGGTACAGGCTCAACCTAGTTTAGATGTTAGTATTTATAAACTGTATATCAATATGTTTTGTTACAATAAACACTTCCTGGCCGCCTCGTCTGGAATTGTGCCCGATATATGGCAATATTATTACATGAGACTTATAATACAAAAATGGTGAAAAGTAGGAGTACATTGTATAGCGGCATTACGTGCCGTAATGTGCACCTCTACCTAAACCTTCGGGGATAAAAGGCGTGACGTTGCAAAAAGAAACACGTTTTTTATTTTTTTTATTTTGATTACTATTTCGTTTGTAGAATAGTTGTTACATTTCACAATTGCTTTAGATAATAATCCCTTGAATTAGAAATGGACTAAACATTATACCATTAGTAAGTATATTGTGAGTACAAACACCGATCCGTTAACCATTGTACCTTTTTTTAAGGGGGTAAAATCATCCAATGACTTCTCCCGGCTTGGATGAGCGAAAGGGAGTGTCAGACTCTTACTGACTAAAAACCACCCCGTTCCTACAGTCACCTTCTTTTACCCAGTCTACATTGAAGTTACCTTCAATAATAATTTAGCTTGCAAGAGCATTCAACATCATTTTATTATTCTATTTTCCTTTACAGAATTCCATGAAACAGGAATGTTTGTGTTATGTATATTACAAAGTGTATGTACTGGACTCAGTAAGCTAAACATTGATTCTTCAACATTCCTTTACAATGAAATGAGAAAACATATTTTCTTATGTTAATAAAGGCTTGATTACACTTTGATCATATTAAAGCATATATTTATTAAGATAATGAACTATCTTGTTAAGTAAATGTCATTTACGAGTAATTACTCGTGGAAGGCAGGTTCAGTGATCGCTTTATAACAATAATATTTAGTAATTTTTGCAATATTATATGGCAATAGGGTCACCCCCTATTAAGGTAAGCGTCCACAGGTCCGCATCGTACGCATTCCGTATGACGTTATCAGTACGCATCGCATGTAGGCATTGCTGATGATGCGATCCGTACGATACGGATCAGTGGACGAATTTACATGAGTTTCTATACAAACTAAAATCCGTTGCGTGTAGTGCGTGCGATGGGATATACATGTGACTTATAACAAAAATAGTGAAAAGTGGGTGCCCTAATATGTACCTCTGCCTACCCATTTATCTGATATGAAATCAAAATCGTATGTGTAATTTAACGAAAACTACGTATTGTAATTTTAAGATCAAAGATAACAGTCCACACATTGAATATGAACCGTGTCTACTCAAGATGGCTTATTTTTTGAGAGGGTAAAATCATTAAATGGTTCCTCCAGCCTTAGGCAAGCCGAAACGTGTCAGACTCTTGCTGATTCAAAACCACCTCGTCCCCACCTCTGCTTTTTGAGCTGCATCCTCGATAAACCCGCTAGGTAGTCCGCAGCTCCGGATCAGGCATCATCCCATCTATGAGAGAGCGCTGCTGCCGGCTTTCTGTCAAATATGTACTTACGACACACCAGGAAAAATTTAATGATGACTAACGTATAATATGTCTGTTTATTTTAATTTAGGTATATTGTAAGTTATATTTAAATAACTATAGATGTTATTATTGAAAACGAACATACTTTTCATACAACTCAATGTCTTAAGCAAAACAATATGTTACGAAGGGATTGCATAATGTTACATAATTTTGAAAATATATACTATCTGACTGTGACCACTCTAGACAGTATTGTTCTTATCAATCTTGATAACCATCTTCTACTATGTCCAAAACTACGTTGAAACCAAAATCATATGAAAATGCTTGCATTGTGTGAGTGAGGTTACCAGAAAGAGAGAGAGAGATTGGGCAATTACCCCTCTTTCCAATCATCCCTATCCACGATTCCGCAACAACCCTCAAATTCTTAACCCCAAAAGGTCGGCGACGCACTTGTAACGCCTCCGGTGTCACAAGTGTCCATGGGCGGCGGCGATTGCTTACCATCAGGCGATCCGTCTGCCCGTTTACCGGCTTATACCATTACCAAATGCATTTTACTCTTACTAATTCAACATTGATCGGCTTGTGGCTAATATTGTATTCATTTCGATAAAAACACGTTGCAAGTGACGTAAGTGCATTATGCAAGTTACCTACGTATGTACATTGTTTTGCTATTTTTTGCTCCTGGTTGTTATTGTTAAAAACGTTCAATATTGTAATTGTATTAATCAAAATATTTATATCATTATAAACTGTACATTTCGCAATTTTATTAACTTAGTTTTCTTTAAGATACCTTTTAATTGACGAATCTCTCTTATACAAGAGAGTTAACGTAGTGCGGCTTATCATACGAACTTACTACTCTTAAATTCATGGAAACGACGAATACAACAACACTGAAATATTTTTCTTATAGTAACGTCACGTCTATAATCCTCGAAGGGGTAGGCAGAGGTACATTACGGCACTTAATGTACCCACTCTTCACCATTTGTGTCCCAGTCCCATGTATAGGAGGTGAGCCAATATGAAATATCATATTTGGATACACGCGGCATTCCACTTAAACACCGATATAATCTATCATTCAGATCACTACAAGAGAAGCTGACTGATCTCTTCAATTTATAAGCATTCAGTACAAATATAGTTGCTCGTATTTCCCCATGACGTTGGTCGTATCTATCAAAACGTTGTGATAACTTATCCACAATGCATTCGGTGATACTGAAAAGTTTTTGATGTATATTCTAAGTCTTCAAACCATTACCATGTGCTCATCCGCGGCTTCACCTACATGTTGAGATATATCTTGCGTTTACCCTGGTCCCATAGGCATAGCGAAATAAAAAGTATGCCTAAGTTACTCCCAGAAAAGGAAGCTACTCTCTTACGAAAGAGGTTTTGAAATCGTTCCTGTAATTTTAAGAAAACATTCATTCACAGAAAGTGAAAATAGGAATGAACTCTCAGTTCTTATAGTTTTTCAAGTATTTTTCGTTTCTGATATTTATACTTAGAGTAACAAAACTGCTATTATGCTTTTGTCTGCCAGTTTATTACGTCCATATTTTCTTGAATGCGTATGTTGTTGCTACAAGTCTTACATTAAGGTTATTTTACAATCAAACAATGTAGGCCAGTATACGTAGGTAGGTACTATTGCAAGAAACATTAAACTTATAGATAGATTTGTAGATTTCCCTTTCAAGGAAATACCTAAACTTCAAAAAACTACTATGAATGGGTTTTTGTAAATGTTTCCTGATAAATTAAGATAAAAAGCGTTACGGGCACGTACCTACGCATCTATCTTGTTTCCAATCTTTTGAGTGCCTACATAGGCGTATCTTTAATACTGAGCATACTATCTTCAGCTGTCAATGTAGCTCGTGTCAAATTGAATGTAGATACCTATTTAAATAAATAATAGGTATCAAGGCTTATGGTGGATTTCCGTTCGTTTTATTATTGTAGAGACTGTTTAGAACTTTTTAAATAATATTTAGAATTAGTATGTATTTCGTTCATTTTGACGTAAGTTTTATTTAAAAATATTATTAGTTATAGAGAGAAAGACTGTGTGTTAACCTTTATTGAATGGTGTATTCTATCAAAAAGAAAAAATATGTTTAGTTGGTCAACCTTTTACCACTGCTATATTTGCTGCAGGTTGCATTAATAGGTGGAATATTTTTTACACTTTACAACAGATCAGGTCTGCATTGTGTTACAAATGTCCAAATTTTCTTTTTCCTTCAGGTTTGTGACTACCAAGCGCCTGCCATCTGCTCTGCACAATCTGCTAAAGATAAAAAAGTAAAGGCTTGCTCTCTGCACCAATATTTTATGTAGGTATTTTACGTACCTTGTTATAAATGTGTTATTCTATATTATGAATGTTAAATTAGGTAGAAAGTATATTCATACTTTTACAAAAGAGTCACACAATGTATATTGTGTGACTCTTGTATGTTTTGTGTGACTCTTGTATGCAAAAAATAAAACAGACCTAAATGCAACTTGACACAAAGATAAATTTGATTCCAGGCATGATCGTCCTATTACAGAGCAATGCGTTGCTACCACTCAATACAAATAATACATTAATTATTTTACAAGTTAAATTGAAGCTAATGTAAAGGTTTTTTATCCCGGAATCGAACGTTGACAGAAGCTAAGCAAGTAAGTGATAAAATAATATGTTTTCCTATTCTATTTATTTTTGGTTTTTCAAGCACTTTTTAGCGTTATGATATGAATAAGACATGTGATTAAAAAAACGCTTTCTCATTCGTTGTTTGTTACAACGAATCACGTTGTTTTGCAGATAAAATCGAAGGTTTTAAAAGAGCGTGTGATATTGGATTTATTTTTTATCACACTTCTATGTAGAAAATCCTTAGCCAACACACACTTAAGTTAACACACACTCTTTACCGGTTATATTTTAAGCCGACTTCAAATAAAAGGATGTTGTATGTTTGCAATTATTTCGCGTTTGGTTGAACCGTTTTTGATGTGGTTTTTAGCATAGTAGTACGAGACGATTGGCTTATATCAAGCACAATAACTTTTTTAAACTGAAACAGTTAAGCTCGGCTGTCGTGTTTCGAACATGCAACTAACGAAGCATTCGACCGATATTCTTATGTATTATCAGAATTTTTCATCACAACCGCACAATATTTATCACGTTTTGGGCCACGTGCCGGCTATGTGACAATAATAATCTAACAAAATAGATAGCAACGCAGTATTCTACTTCAATCAAATCTTATTTTCTGTAGTTCGTATTTTCTATCTATGTATTTATTTATTTTCTAGGGTTTTCCAGTAGTCTCCAGTGCAGTATCACCTACGAGTTCACCATTCTGAATAAGGAAATATATTTATAATTTCCTGTGGAAATATTAAAACATAGCCTTATTTTTAAAGGGGAAAACCATCACAATGACTTCTCCCGTTTTAGGCGAGGCGAGATGTGGAGTCTCAGTCTCTCGCTACTAAAAACCACCCCGTTCCTACTCCTACTTTTCGAACCGTTGCCTCGGTAACCTGCTAAGCAATCCGTAGCATAAGGACAACCTGACCTGTAATTTGAATCATCCAATGACTTCTCCTGCCTTGGGCAAGGCGAGAGGGTCAGGTGTCAGACTGTTACTGACTAAAAACCACCCGCTCCTACTCCTATTTTTTGAACCGGTGCCTCGGTAACCTGCTAAGCAGTCCGTAGCATATGATAACTTGGCCTGTGATTGGAACCTAATACAAATAATTGGACAGTCATCAGCTATTATGTAGAAGAGGTTCCTTCCTAAAGTGAAGCGCCACGAGCTGTTAATGATATGATTAACAACCACTCCATCAATGACCAGGCAATTATTAGGTTATCTATGTATTAAATAATTATAATGTAATAAATACTATAAAACGTAAACAAGCTTACAATAACAATCCCTTTCACTTGAGTGGCATTTTGATGTTATTTTTAAACGTAAACATGTGTTTAGTATTTACACGAGTAAATGTTGGTACAGACTAACGGAAAAACTGCAATGGATGTTAAGCAATGTCAAGCGATATAGTGCTGTATTTCTTTTTCGACAAAGTTGAAAATAGGTAAATAAAATATTGTAGGTATTTTGTTACAGGTTGCTGTTACCGTATGAGTAACTTCAGCTGCTGAACAGTTCATGGCTTTTGAAGCATTGAAGTTCTATGTGACAATGTCGACAAACTCAGAAAATTTATTTTGCTACCAGATTGAACATTATATTATACGCTTTTCTCCTAGATATTGATTTTGTGCAATTAAAACATGTTTATTGTATTGACTGTTTGATCTAATAAAATGTGTTTCAAAATAACGCGTTGTTCATTGCAGATCAGTAAGGCAATTGTATCACGCTTAATATTATAAAGGTGAAAAGTTTATTTTAACAATATAATTTGACAATTTGAGTAAGTATTACAACTCAAAATCAAAATAAATAGGACCGTCTATCCTAGGATTTCCTCCAAAACAGTAAACTACAAACACTTTCAATTTAATCCAACCTATCCATTCTTCGGATGTAATCTTATCTTCAATACATCTATAGCTGTAGCGTGTAGGTACCGTTTTATAATATACCTACTAACACTAACATAGTAAAATATCAAATGTTTTAGAAAAACACTTAAAAATCTCGATCTCTTATCTTACCATCCTTATCAATTTGACATTTATATATTAAAAAGATATTATCTAAATGGTTGTGTGTTAGAAACGTGTGAGGTTTGTTTTTTTTTGTGTTATGGTAAGTATCGAAAAAATGTAAATTTTGATTTTATTAAATCTATCGTGAGACTTTATTATTAAAGAAAATCTCTACTAGTTTCGAGTCACAGAGGGACTCTTCATCTTGAGCAGCGTGCACAGACGCCACGACGCGACATCGCGCAGCCTGCCTCTGTAACTCGAAACTAGTAGAGCTCTTCTCCATTCATGTACCTGATTAAACCGTGATTTTAGTTCACTAAATTTTGTTGTTATTGCTCCTAAAACACATTGGCTAATAATTATGACTTACAACACATCACATCAATAGTCTATGAGACTCTTCTAAAGTACTATAGTTTAGCACGTTTTCTAAGGGATAGGTTAGGAGTGACCTTAGGTTGTAATTGGCCCATTTATGAAATCGCGAATATAATATCGTTTCGACGACTACCAACAACTTTTGATGGGACTTTTTAAATGATTATTATTAGTGTACTAACAGATATGGCATGGAGTTATTACATCATACTTTGTCCTTTTATTTATTTAAAACTGTTTTATATATAAATTAGCTTTAAAATGTATATTGAAATGTTATTTAGTATTAAGAACACATTCATAAACAATATTATAATAATGGTTTAATAAATATAATATATGTATACCCAAATTAAAATTTAGGTATCTAAAAAACAATATCTATTTTACAACACGAGCCACAACAAACTTCATCCTATCTCTATTTGACAAAAATAATCTTAGCACGAGATGGCACGTGTCTTTATCAGCCTCTTGTTTCAACACGTCACTGCATCGGTAAATAGGTACTCTACAAAGAAATAGTACCTAAGCCTTATTTCAAGTAGATTTAAAGTCGTCTTTACTGCGTCTTTTCTTATTTTCTCCCTGACCTTTTTGTGATAAACTTATCTTGATCTGATTGGTAGATTTGATGTACATTCAGATGGTGAATGGTAGGTACCTGTGCATCAAATGAGTGATCTCTCCAATGAAAGCTTGTGGTCGCCCCTGTCACTACTGACCGCCTACTCTCGATTCGGATCTCACCTGTTCACAGCAAATTGATAGCAAATGACATTCGGTATCAACTGGTTTTTCCAAGGATTTACAAAACTGGTATTTCATGAAACCTTTCTGATTATTATCACATCAATTGTCATAAATTGATGTGCAAGTAATCTTCAATTGCAAGAGTATCTAAAACGAAACTCAAAGATATAGGTAGGTTAAAACAATAAAACCATATTTAGATCGAAGTTTTTTGTCTTCAATCAAAAAAGAGGAATTATTTAACCTTTCCTTGTATGTTCCTTGCAAACATGTCAGGGCCTGTTTGTTCTTCGGTTTGACCTTGACCTGGCTTAAGATTTGGGGCTCATGGATTGACATCAAAGGCCATATTTATGAAACTTCTCAGATAGTCGTATTTATCAGTTACCATGAATGATGCTGATGATGACTTTGCTGCTGTCTTGCTGATTGATTCACAACTGCTCTAGCAGATCCGGAGCTGCGGACTGATCCGGAGCTGCGGACTACCTAGCGGGTTTATCGGGGCTCCGGCTCGAAAAGCAGGAGAAGGAATGGGGTGTTTTTTAGTCAGTAAGAGTCTGACACTCCCTCTCGCCTCGCCCAAGGCGGGAGAAATCATTGTATGAATTTCCCCCTCAAAAAAAAAATGCTCTAGCAAATAGAGGAAAGGATTTTCGTATTTTAAAAATTACGAATCTAATGCTCTACAAAAGTATGTTTCGCTGTGGCCGATACGTTGAGATACATAAGTAAGTATATAACTATATAAGTATATAGTTGAAAAAAATAACTACGTAGGTTAGTAGGAAAGTACTTTGACCTTCTAAATGAGATAAGTAAGAAAATAATACTTGAAATGTATCCGTGAACTATTTAAATAATGATTAGTTGCCTCAGTAAGTAACAAAGTTATAAATATGTCATAGCCTATCAAGGTGATTGGTGTATAAGAAAAAATAAGAAAATTAAAGGACTACTCTACCATGGGCATGGTAAAATAGAATGCCTTGTAAGTGGGGGCAAGTCTGATGCCCGTAATAGTCTAATACACCAGTACTATTAGCCTCCTTCACATAGAAGGGTTTTGGTGGAATTCTCTCAAATGCCCCTAATTCGGTTCTTACGACACCTAAGTGCAAGAATAAAGGTTACCATAGACATGTATTTAATTCTACGCAACTTCATAGCTGTATAATTGTATACCTAAAGGAAAATATTGTTATCTTCACTTTATCGTACCCACGAAGAACTAGTATCGCCTGTATTGAGCTGTAAGAGTTAAATACCTACTAGTGGTATCATCAGGACACGTGCCTTTACCTTTATCTTTATGTATCATGCAGTTTTAAAATAACTTATCTAATAACGCAAAAGGAAAAGTTTTTTCAATATTAGTATTGTTATTTTCCAAACATGTTGAAAAAAGCCAACATTCGGTATTGAAATAGACAGTATATTTCAATTTTTTCTTTCTTTGGGAATAGCCAGCAAACGAGCAGACTGAGCACCTGATGGTAAGCAATCGGCGCTGTCTATGGGCGCTTTATAAAACACCAGAAGCATAACAAGTACGTTGCCGGCCTTTTGGGGATAAAGAATTTGAGAATCAGAGATTCAGGGATTGGGGAGATTGAGAAAATTGGGATGGGAAGTAAATAGGCCTCCGATGACCTCACTACATCATACAAAATATATTAAATTATATCTCTTACAGCTTGCCCTACAGAAAGGTTATTGAGACTAAGTTAAACGAGCGTCAAATAAAACACACCAATATTATGATAATAAGGTTTCTTGTTCGATTAATACTAGTTTACAATAAGATTACTTTACCATACTTAACATATAAGTAATAATTAGGTGTATGTTCACAATGTACAATTATGTATGTAAGTTTTTTTTGTCTTAATCTGAGATTAGTTCGCCGGGCCGCCGGGCTCAAGGGCACTTTAAGATAACGTCACTGTAAGATTTTCAAAGAAAGTAATCGAGAACTTCACGCACACAGTCAAACACTTTACAATAAAAAACATGGCTGATAACTGAGATAATTAATATTAGTACAATAACTATATAATGGGTATAGAGAGTACACAATCAGTTAAGCTGGAAACGTACCGTCAAAACCCCTGTGACGTGACGTAACGCGCTCTTATTGGTTGCTCAATAAAATCCGCCAATCAGCGTTACGGCATTTCAAAAAGCAGCCAATCAACGTGCGTCACGGCACATTGTTTTGACAGTATTTTCCGACAGAATCGAGAAGACAAATGATAATCAATTAGGATTTGAACAACATTTTTCTCACATTACATAACTTTTGTATATTTTTAATCCAATATAATGGCATTTTATTTAGTTATACAATATTACAGTCGTCTTATTAGTACATTATGCTTAAAAGAATTTGGTGTTAAATGTGCATCCATGTTCTTAGCTTTTTTATAAATACTGCCATTGGAATCAGATACAATATTTTGTACAGTTCAAAATACATACTCCATGTTTAGAATTATTGTATAAAAATATTTATATGTTTTAACAAAATTATCATTTTAAAATAAATTAATATCTTCACTTAATAGAATATTCACACAACTGTCATCGACATTCAATTATTTTACAAATTTTTATTGCTTTTTGCACATTTATTGGAGTCTGAGCAAAATTTATGCGTCTGTGTGCTGTAAAATGAACTTTATTGTGAAGTTAGTTAAGTATATTTTGCAATAGTAGCAAAATAACTTAAATGACAATTCACCAAAAGCCTTATTTACTGTTAACAAACACTTTAAACACTAATTAATATTAATTCATAAGAAGTAAACAAGTGCCTATATAACTAGCATTCTGTACTCACTCATTTAATGGTTACTTAACCCAGTCCTTAGCAATTGTTTTCGATACAAAATCGTTACTAAAGAATAGTTTAAGTAATCATTAAATGTCTTTGAGTGCGACAGTAAGCGCTTTAAACATTTTTATTAAGGAAGAAAATAAACTAAAATAATAGGTATTCTCTATAATGGATACTTAAAATTATAATATAATAATAAAAATTATATAATAGGATACCTATATAATGGGTAATTAAATCATTAATTGTGCTAAATGGAATGTTCATTTCAGACTTTTACAATATCATATTTCATTTTATTCTTTTTTTTGTTTGTGCTGAATAAAATATAATTGTATATTAAATAGATAATAGACATAAAATAATAGCAATTTCATTGCATTTTATCGATCCAATGATGGTATTAAAAATTTGAGCATTGATAAAAAAAAATGTTACAGGTTCAACCGATTTAGTACAATAACAAGAATGCATATAATGTATCTGTATATACATGATTCTATTTCAACCTTTAAAAAATCATCGTTTGGGCATAGAGTACATTTTTAATATCAGTTTGATAGTTTAACATAAACCAAAATTGCATACACAAAATGTAAAAAAGGACAATAATTAATCAAAATTTCTACAAAAATACATAATAATATAATAATTTCATACCCATTTAGCAACACTCAAGTCGTCCAAATTGCTTTTCAAGAAGATAATTCAATTCTGTAAGTCCTCTGTTCCTCAAATTATTTAAACGTAGTGTGAATTACTGGAGTGTCGTGATGTGGCAATTGCGTTTAAGGATAATCAGTCACCAGTACACTTAGTACGAGTCTACTTTACGTTTAAAGTAATCGAAACGAGAGCGCGTTCGGCACTCTGATTGGTTGGTTTATTTGAGCCGGCCAATCAGAACGCCAAGCGTGTTTTCGTTGCGGTTAATTTATACGTAAAACAAACTCGTACTAAGGATACAGATTAGTCATAGTCATCAAGTGGGTCTAATAGCCCACGGACGCCACTTAAGTGTCGCCAAACGGATACATTCATAGAAATAAACTATGTGCGCAATTTAAGAGTTAAAACATATTCTTAAGTCTCCTAAATATCTACAATGGTAATATGGCAGTAGTACAAAATTTCCAAACACACACACACTCACACAATCTCGATTAACAATCCCTAGCAAAATAACTGTTTAATTACAATGATCACCACTTTCGCTTGATTAAATTTATATATATTATATTTACAACGTTTTTAAACTAAAAAATATTATAATTAACATAGTGACTAGTATTAAATGTAAATTCGTAATAAAACATGTAAAGTATGAATGATAGTGAACGATAAAGTCTCCTAACCTGTTTGTAGTAAAATAAATATCCCTAAATATAAATATTAAGTATATATACTAGCATATAATAATATAAAAACAAACGTAACACTACGCAGACTTGTTACAGCTATATAAATTGACGAAATCAAAAATCCATTAGAATACTTATACACATAGACTGAATTCGTTCATATACGGTGAACTGAATAGATGAAAAGTATGTGTTTTTTTTTTGTTTATATTTACATTATTTAGTAATATACTAAATTATGTATATTTGACACTGTTACGGGATCGCATTAGGTCACATTTGCGGAGAGGAAATGTAGAAGAGACTATTGTTTTGTGTGCGAAATGTAATGATTAGTTCTGTGTACATACGTAAAAATGTGGTGTATAGATACAGAGTTAGTAATGTACAATGTGACGTAACAGTGGTCCCGTAAGACGCACGCAAACGAAACGTAACCACACATAGTACGACTCACTTACCACCGTATCATTAATACTTTATTTTACAGAATATTTACATTAGTAAGTCGCGTCCGCATTGCAAGTTCTATATCCGTGGATTTAGCACAATATTTTTTATTTTATTTTTTTTATTCGAAATTCAATTTCGATCGAATTAATTTCACAAGCACATCGGCAGCCATCAATGAACATCGCATGTCAATTATTTTACAAAATCAGACTTAAAACGTAGCATTTTAGAATGACATTATTTATAGTATTGGAAAAATAACTTGTGAAATAAATTCGACCGTCTTATTGAAATTCAAGTATAAATCAGTGAGTCCATTAAAACAACAAATTTTAACACGTAACAATACGTCTTTATCGATAAATTAAATAATCGATGGAATATTCGCATACACTTTTATAATCTAGTTCGACGATTATAAAATCTTAAAAGATCGCCTAGGTAGTAACTAGAGCTCACTCTCATACCGACACATTCGTACTAGTGGGCAGTAGCGATACAGCACACTCAATACAGAAACTCAAGTTGGAAAACGAATAGGTTACACCTATTTAACTTGTGTTATAGATATCATAAGCCTGATTTTGTTTTCAGTATCGACCCCACCAAGTTATACCTAGCAGGTAAACAGTATATACTTATTGCGCACGATTATTGGCGTGAAGAGGGGTTGTTTGGAGTGCGCGTTAAATGAGCGCTGAGTTTCTGTAATAGCGCTGTAAGAGCGAGGTGACGGTTTGAGGTCTGGGCGGCGGCGGGGGTGAGGCGCTAGGCGACAGCGCGGCGCGGGACGTGCGGGCACGCAGGGGGCGCGGGTCGGGCGCACGCGGGGGGCGCGCGGCGCACAGGGCGGGGGGGCGGCGGCGGCGGGGGCGCCCGGGCCGCGCGCCGTCATACCCCGTCCAGCTGACGCACGCGCACGTCCTGCGACGCGCACATGTCTGGCGCGAACGGTAAGCACGTGAAGTACGCACATGCTGCACACTCGTACGCCGGCGCCGCGTAGAACAACGCGACCAGCGCGCACAACATCCCGCCCGCCGACACCATACAGACCCACACTAATGCGATCTTTCTTCGTCTTTCGTAAGGACCGAAGGTTATAAATGGCAGTAACGCATACGCTAGTAAGAATCCGAACACGAAGCCGAATACGTGCGCGAAGTTATCAATCCAGGGTAAAAGACCCAGGAGGAACAACGCTATGGCTATACCGACTAGTTTTAAAATTGCTCGTTTCGGATGCCTCAGGAGAGGCCATGCCCCTATTACTTCTACTATTAGACACGCCAGTAAACCGAAATGTGATCCAGCTGGCCCCACCTGGAATAAAAATGAATATAATATTAAATGCCATTTCAAGGAGCCTATATCTAAACGATACATACAGTCAATACAATTGATACGAGAATAGTAACTTACCTCCGCTCTATAAGGTTCAAATATGGCAGATGCCATATTCCCGGCGACCCCACTTCCTAAATATATGACAGCTATCCTAACTGGCCCGGCCATCTTTTCCAGGTCCCTCATGAAGAGCCACTGCAGCGCCAGCGTGGCTGCCAGGTGCAGTAGACCAGCGTGAACGAATAAAGACGTCCACGCTCGGTACAGCTGGTCTGGTCGACGTCGCCGCATGAAAGGCAGCATACCGCAGACGTCGTCAAGACAAGACACCTGAAAATGAAAGCAAATATTTATTGAAACTTTTAAAAAATAAGCTATCAATATATGGTTACATAATCAGGTATTTTGATTATAACTGAAATTGATCAATATATTTAAATCCGTGTTGGATTAATTTGTTCCATTACCATATCCAGGCCTGATAGAGGTCTTACGTGAGAATGGAAATCACCAATTCATCACAAAGTTGGTTAACACAACAAATCTGCAGTCACAACTTACCTGTGAACACAATGATGCTTCTTCATGGAAATAACCCTTTACAAAGTCACAGTGTTCTCTTGTGGTGATGACGCATTGCCCGTGGACTCCTATGCAGCAGGGATGGCCAATGACTTCACAGGCCATATGTTCTGCTGCGTGACCGGCCCGACCAGCGGCCGCAGATCCGTCTAGAACTGATTTGCGACAGATCGGCCATTTCGTGATGTCGTCCGGCCATTCATGAGGTGCTATTGAACGTGGTGCTTCGCAAAACCTGTAAAATACAAGATCAGGTACAGACTAACTACTAGAGTACTAAGGAGTAACTTACTTAAAAATGCCAATCAGTAATATGGTCTAACAATATTCAAAGAATTGGTATGGAAATTTTTCTTTAAGTTATATTGATGACCAGAACTTTGAAAGAGAAAAGACCTTTACTTTTTTATGGGACGAGCCCGCCACAACCTCGCATATCACTGCAACTCCTATAAGCCAGGATCTACAGCGGATACTACCATGACAAAAACCAAAAACCTTTATATAACAAAATAAGTAAGAATGTAAAGCACTTACTTGGGATCTAATCCGCAAACGGACCCTGATATCCGACCGCCAGGCCCCGACTCTCCCGATGACCATTTCTTCCACGTCGAGATCGTGTTCTGAAAGGTAGACAAAACAAAGTTCACGGTTGACAAGCTTGTGCTTCGCCCAATACGAGGTGTGACCCAAGGAGCGTGAAGCGTTTTGACGACTTACACTAACATGCACAAATAACAGACTACACTTAAAATTACCACAAATTATACAACTAAACTAATATCTCCACCATTATTCTTAACTAAAATGTACACTATAAAAGTTTGTAGACTAGAAATTTCATATTAATTATACGATTATTTTTTTTAAGTTATATTGGCCTGAAACAATCGTGATTATTTGATCATCATCATGGCCCAATTTAGCTATTTTCAACATTCAGCAGAATAGCAAATCATGAATTGATCAAAACCTGTCATCATCATTATCACCTTATTGTTTTGGGACAGGTACAGATTCTGATAAAGGCAATTGTATCTAACTACTTCTCATTGCGTATAGGTTTCAAAAGGATCATGTATTGTACGTAACCGTTGTTTTCTTTTATTATACAATAAGGGCCTACGAGCAGACGGATCACCTGATGGTAAGCGATCAGCCGCCCATGAACACCCACAATACCAGAGAAGTCACCGGTATGTTGCCGGCCTTTTAAAAAGTAATAAACGTTTTCCTTGAAGGTTTGAAGGTCGTATCGGTTTGAAAATATCGCCAACGACAGTGCGAGGCAGAAATTTTCGAAAGAAACGTACAATTGTGGCCTACCAACCATCTATATATAATGGAGATTCTTCTACACAATATTATAGGTACTACCTTAACCTAAAAAGACATAAAATTCGGCTCAGACACATACCTTTGATATTAATCCTCTTATCTATTTGAAAGCGTGCGCAAAAATAGAATGTTACACAAGGATAATGTTACACGTTTAAAAAAACACATACCTACATCAAACAGGTGAATTTATAAACATAGAATAAGATAGCTATTACATGGGACTAATAACATAACTAGAAAAGCGCCTTCATTTAATAATTCAAAATTAAAATTGTACTTTTAGCATTGCACCAAGAGAAGCACTGCTGGCTCAAGCGTTGATCTACTGAGAGGACCCGGTGGTGAAAGAGAGTGGCCACCAAGGAGATCTTAGTGAGATAAAAATTCCACACTTCCGAGTCTTTTTCCCCAAAAGTTAGGCCTTTTGAGGATTCCTCTCATCAACAAAAAAACGGGAGCACTGCTGCCTGGTCTCTACTAAATCTTAAATCCAATAGTCGAATTTCATACACGTAACAAATGTATTCTATTTCCCATCACCATAATTATGACGCTCAAAAAGATACACAAAACTCCTTTAATTTTCTGCCCCAAAAGCACCAAGGTCAAATTCCTGGAAGAACTAATACCCACCGAACAATCAGCCTTAGAGGACTGCACACATCCTGAATCATCATTTCGTATGCAGCATGCTGTGTCTCTTTCTCTCCTAGCTGAAGCTGCTATTGCCCTCGCTATCCTTGCGTCCCTTCTCATGCATGGAGCGAATTTAGCTCCTAAATGTATTAAGTCTGCTGCTCGAGGTCCCAGCCAAAATGAGGCTGGTTCTTCCCATTCAACCTGGAAAATAGAATTAAAGATTTGAATTATTAGGTAATAGGTTAGGTAAATGGAAATAAAATTACATATTACGAGAAGACAGTTATACAGCCGTACTCATTATCATTTAATGTTTACTTAACCCAGTCCAAGGAATTTATTAAGTTATCATCAGTAAGACCCACAAGTGAAAAATATAGTCAAATTAATATAAACTTATGTAATATTGGGGAAGCTTATATTTAGCAGTAGGCGCCTGGTGGTAGAAATTATGATAAGGGTCTTAAATCAAAAAGAATAGTTTTAGCATCCTTTATTTATTAGGCATTTTAAGGTGAGTATAGACTACAACATTTTCTGGAGCATTTCTGTGTAATGTAACGTTCTTACGAATGGTACAATACAGGCAAAAGCTCAGTTTCCAAAGCATTTTAGTTCGTTAAAGGATGATACACTAGAACATATCATAGAGCGGCTCGTTGTTCTGTTACAAGTAAATGTTGTAGTCTATACTCACCTTTAAATTCGACGTTTTGAGCCACCAGAACATCAACTACCTATATAAGTAGTCATTAACATCGTTCTTCAACATTTTAGCCCTTTTAAGCTTTATTCATTACTAATTCGCATTATTACGGATAATAAACAAGGCTTAATACGAGAGCCAAGTTTATATTGGCTTGCTACTACATTATAAGGACTAAATTCAAATGTAAGTTCAAAAGCAGTCTCATTATCACTAAGTAGCTCTCTATGAAAGGAGATATTTACAAAATTGCCAACTAGATCAATATTTCGTGTCGTTGGAGAGACGTCGAGAATTTATAAATGGTATTCTAGAACCTTTTTGTAAACGGATAATAACATGTTTGTGTACCTGGCTTCAATAGAGTTTTAGATAAATATATTTTGACACGCTATTTAGACAAAATCTATTATTATAAATGCCTAGACTGATAGATCTCTCTGGTCTCGTTGGTCAAGTAGTCGCATGTGCGACTGCCGGACAAGGGGTCTCGGGTTCGATTCCCGTGTCGGGCAAAGTATAACTGGGTTTTTTTCGGTTTTTAAAAAAATTGGCAATAGTAGCACTGAGTCTAGAATTGTGCCCAGTATACGGCACCTATTCCTACCCCTTCGGGTGTGAGGTTGCATAAATATCCATTATAAATAAATCACTTTTCGTAAATAAACAGATAAACAAAAATCTCTTGGAAGCACATTTATAATTACCAAAAATTTTTAATTACGAACAAAAACAATATAGTTACATAAAAAACTACAATCGTCCAAAAATTAAATATATAGACGGGACCTTTTGCGGTCTCTCGCTGCTAAAAGATAGCATCATGAAAGACTGCACTAAGCAGCAAAAAGCAGACAAAAGGGCCGGGCTCACAAAGACTGTGTGACCCACATACCGAACTCGCTCGCTAATACTCTTACTTTGTGACGCTTTTCCTTGCGACACAATGAATACGTACACCCTTTGTGGTTGCTACTTGCTAATTGTTAATTTCATATCGAGTCTGTATAGTAAATAAAGTTGAAAATTTCTTGGCGCTTTTTGGCAGGACTTCATCGCACATTTTGCGTTTTGTTTTTTGTTCTTGTTATGCACTTGTGATTACGTAAATGATGTACGGTATCAAAAATAATATGAATCTTTTTTATAGAACTTGAATTTTCTGTAAAAATTAATTAACCTACATTTGTATATAAATAATTAAATAGACACGCATACGCAACAAGAGTACTTTACATTATAAAGCGATTACTAGTTATAAAGTGACTTAACTGCATTGGTTGTCTACCGTTGTAACTTTTAAATTAAATTAAATTAAATTAAAGATACAATAATTAATCTACAAAAAATAAAAACTACAATCTATACCGATGACCGTTGGGTTAAACGTGTTCTAGAGTGAATACCGCGTTTAGGCAAGCGTAGTAGTGATTTAATGAATAATAATTATCTCATTAACAAATAACCTTTCACTGAAACATACACAAGTAAAATCATTAAATCTAGACAAACGAGTGATACAAGTATTATCCACACAAGTAAATATTAATACGAATTCAGAACATTCCCAGACATTAAACCTAACGAACATGTTTTGTCTAAAAGCTTTGCCGCGTTCAGCGTTGTTATGCTAAGTCCTACCTACACAAAGAAATGGAATTTGAAGGATGAAGGGAGAATAATATCTCTAAGTAAAACAGACGACTGCCACTTCAGATACGTACGATTGTCTTCAGAAAACGTGTGGGAGGCCTCACAATACGTTCTACTTTATTAGAGGACCTAAAGGGGTGAATAAGTTATTTTTGAGGCTGGGAAAGTGTTTAAAGTAACTGATATTTTTAATTCTCTAAAAACATTGCCCTGCACTAGGATTTTCTCCTGTACGTTTTGTAAACGCACAAATTCACATACACATAACACCCAAACCCGAAACAACAATTTGTGAATCACACAAAGAGTTGTTCCGAGCAGGAATCGAACCCGCTACACGGGTTCAGTAGGAAAAGGTGCGAGGAATATAATACCTGTAAGATTTTGGATCGGCGAAATTCTTATAAGGTTCCTCTATTCTAAAAACCTTTAATTGGTAGATAAACTAAAAAAATGATGGCAACAATGTGTTTCGAACTTTAGTTCAAGAACTATTGTAAAAAATATAGGTACTTATACGAAAATAAGTGAAGTGTTTACTTCAGTCATGAAAAATGAATCGTTTCTCATATGATGTGTGATCTGTAAAAATCACTTGGGGCCGTCGTATCGCCATAAAATACATTTCACGATTTCGACCCGCGTTCCTAACGAAAAGGGTTTTATACGCGCCGGGACATAAAATTATCTATTCAAGTATAAAAATAAAGTAGGCAATCAATATCCAATGTGTCGGAAACTGTAAATGATCAGTCTTATCACGGTAAAAAATGTGAGAGAGCGATGTTAAAATATTTTTTCGGTGAATCGAGAATAGGATTTGGTAGGACATGGAACATGCCTAATCAATATTTGGGATTTACAGTTGAATTCATTCAAAGATAGGTTTTATTTCGAACTTGTCTGTTCAATGACACTTTGAAGACTTAGCTGTGTACGTGTGTGTATAACGTAGAAAGGGGGACGTCTTTCTCTGGAATCTCTTTTCTTTAAAACCATCTCTATTTCTTCAATAATTTTTGTCTCCATGTATTGACATGAATATTTGTTGTATGTGTTTCTTTGCTGTACATTTTATTAGGAGAAAACGAGTGACTATATTACCGTACGTCAACTGATGTTCATAGATATAGTAACTGGGCACGCAAGATCCACTCGAATCATGATTGATCAATTCAGATAAGACAAAAAAGAAGTAAGACCAGATATCGAACACATTTTAAAGAATCATGTTAGGTTATACCATTTTGGACTAATAAATATTGAACTCATAACCAAAACAATATAATACTCTATAAGTATATATGGACATATTAGCATAACCAATACAGTATATTATTCTACAAGTATAAAAGGTATCTTACCTGCTGTAAACTCAAGCTCTTCACCAAGACTTGTCCGGAATGTGTGTGCCTGCCGAACCCGACAGGCCCGAACCCGTAACAAAGGAGTGAGAGCAGCAGCACTAAGGTCTGCACTGTGCTCACCCACCACGTGAAGTAAGGTCGGTAGTCCGTCAGCTCGTCCAGCTGACGCGCCACCTCTTCTTGGTGTGCCACCGACTTGCGGAGCGAACGTCTGGAAGTGAGGATTAAAGGTTTTATCTTTTCTAATCATTTCTTCAACATTATCATCGTCATCAATACTGCCCGTGGGAGTTTAGTCTGAGCCTCTGTTACAAAATAGGCGTTATTATAATATTTTTTTATTAATATTTAATATAACGCATGTCATATGAAAGGCAATTACCCTTAGAATGAGTGTATTTTGTTGTAAAACGAATTTTATTTTTAATTGCAGAGGGTTCGTTAAAAAAATGAAAGAACGCTAAGCATCGTTTATTTTCTCCTAATATCACTAAAACAATAGACATAAGTAATTATTTAGCTTGCTGTAGGATTCAACGATTGATTTGAACTTGCCAATGTAAAAGTAATTATTAGGGCTATGTTCAGCAGTGGTTAATATGATAATGAGAAGGATGATAAACTAGAAATGTTTGAAGTAGCTAAAACGACAATACTAAAAAAAAACAAACACAAATGAGATACCACCAAAATGTTCAACAAAACATTATAACTCAAAAACAAACACTTAAAAAGAAAATTAAATTAAAGAACGGCAAAAAAATTGGCATAATGCACTTTACAATGAATTACTGCTGCCATGGCTCCGTGGTATTAATTCAAAAAGCTATTATAACAAGTTTTTAAGTGGAACTCGGCGTAAACACGGTGATATATTAGAGGCTCAGGTGAAATATGAATGGGGACGACACCGTACACTTCCGTAGCTATTATTTTTTAATCTTTCTTCTGTACTTTAAGTAAGATTCATTTCATTGAACTTTTCTTAAGTTTTAAATTTAAAGTGGTGTTGAGATTTTTCAGATTGCTTTATACATACTTTTAATTATTCTTTATGAAAATTATGAAAGGTATTGAAGATTTTTTTCATTTTTAATACATCATGTCATTTATAGCCGTGATGCTTGAAATTAGCATAATATATACCTTTACCACCGTACTCAGAGTCACTCAATGATTACTTAATCCAGTCCTTAGCAATTATTTTCGGAACAAAATTGTTAATTAGTAATAGTTTAAGTAATCATTTAATGTATCTGAGTACGGCAGCTGGTCTTTAACAAGTCTTTAAAATCTATGCAGTTTTTCAAACTGAATGCTCTTACTGAAAATTTCTAATAAAAAATCTCAAATTCTGTAACGTGGTCATCCGCCCAACCCTACCCTAATATCTTAACAACTACTCACACAACATTAATCGAATTTCCACTAGCATGTAATTTGCTGACGTCGTCACAGTCCCATTATGGTAGGTATATATTATATGCCAGTAAATAAACACAATAAACCAGGTCAAACCTAGTCCCAAGGTCATTGGTATTTTACTTTACCTCGTGTTCCAGATCTCTTTTGATACGAGTAATTACTAAATACTAAAGAACGAGTCTTCTGAAGGACATTAAGAAGCAAAATTTTTGGAAATTGTAATATATGTATAAGGCTCCTTGATAGAGCTTTGGTATAAAGTAAATTAGCATAGTAAGGAATTCTGGGAAGGTTTGACGTTATAACTATGTTAGGTGAAAAGAAAGAGAGCGATGGTTGGGCAACTAAAAGCAAAGGATGCTTAGACCCAAGATCGAACAAAGCGTTTCTGGGTTGTTTTACTACCAAAAGAATTTGATCTCTATAACAATAGACATGTTTACTCTTTAAAGTATGTAAAGACTGATCTAAATAGGGGTCACATTCATATGGAATAATGAGTACGGAGCCACAAAGCTCGCGACGCACACAATATGGGGCTTAACAAAATAAAAACGGCAAGAACGCGCCCCTCGGTGGGAACTCTTTAATAATTACGCGATGGGTCGATACCGGTCGTCGACCGCTTGGAAATAATTCTCTGGACAACTGTTCTACACTTGCTCTTTGTTTTACCAAGCGTTTTGCACCAAAAAGGCTTAAAACGAAACGTTTTTCAACTTTGTCGGTATGCATTCAGAGTTGTTTTTGCGGTACATTAGAATTTAGACAGACTTGTTTCTATAGCAAGAAGTCAATTTCTTAATTTTGAAACTCCGTTAACCAAATAATTTTGAAGAGAAAATGGACGAATTTTCATTAGAGATAAAAAAAAAACACACCTGCTCATCCTACACCAATATTAGGTAGGAACGCGGTTCAACGATTTCACGTGTATGTATTGTCGCTGTACAGGATCACAGCGAATAGATCAAGATACTCCGTTTTCTTATTGTGACAACAAAACGTATCGCTAGACTAAACATGTAACACACACTATCAGCAAATCCTTCCACAGCATTATGTGAAAGTAGGATCACCGTTGATTTAAGGTCAAAGGCAGAGTGCTATATTAAATGGATCCGTCTATAGACAACCTAGGGATTGTCCTCAATTTGCCAGCATGGATGGGTGAACGAGCTATTTGTGCCTTTGATAAATCTTCGTTACCTACTTTCTCCATAATCCCCGGCTCGTGTTATGAAAATGTTCAGACAAGCCGTAAATCTTTGGTTAACATTTTTGGAAGGGAATATTAAAACTGTGAGATGATTTTCTATATTAATTATTGCGCTACCTGTCTAGAAGATTATTCGTGGCATTATTAAAAAGCCTACCTAATTTTTGTACAAATTCAAACTGAATTAGGTCATTTCTAATACAACTATCCTGAAAATCTTTGTTTAGCGTACTTAAAAAAATAGATAGTGATACTCAAGCACCAAAAGCAAGCGTTATTGATAGCTTTTGAGCTCATAAAACCGTCATTTGAAATTATTCGACGTAGTACAAATTTTAATGGCTTGTTGAAACATTTGCTATTTTATTTTTTTACTAGCTTTCGCCCGCGTCCGCGTCCGCGCGGATGTCGGTCTTCGCATGGATGTTTTATTTCTAACGTCTACTCACATCAACAGCCAAATATTGTATGAAGTTCACATATTTGGATCCGCCGTCTTCACACAAAAGTAATCCTTATTGCATGATTCAGTGAATACTGATATATACTGCGTGAATACGCACGATGGCTTATTAGCGTAATTCATGTGTATCTTTGGTGTTTCTGCACCGATTTCTATGATTTTTAGGGTTCCGTAGCCAAATGGCAAAAAACGGAACCCTTATAGATTCGTCATGTCTGTCTGTCGGTCTGTCCGTATGTCACAGCCATTTATTTCCGAAACTGCTGGGCCTACATAGTTGAAACTTTGTAGGATGATGTATTTCGGTAACCGCTATTCGAATTTTAAATAAAAATGAATAAATTTAAAAATTAAAGGGGGGCTACTCCATACTTGGAACTGATTAAGAAAAAAAAATCAGCTAACATATCCGTGATGGGTGTCTATGGATAGGTTTTTAAAAAGACATTAAGGTTCCTAAAACCAAAGTAGAAAAATTAGTGTTATTTTAAAATGTAGAGGGGCCCTCTAACTTTTAAAATAAGAGTGTGAGAAACCTGAAAAAAATATATGCTGTAGATTTCAATGGAAACAAACAAAGAAAATTAGTTTGCACTACATATTATTATCATTATTAGTTTTTAAGAATTAAAACATTTTCAAAAACCGCAAATATAACTTTGTCGTTCATACAAACACTATGTAAAACCAAGTTATTTTACAACTTTTATATTATGTCATCTACTTGCTGTTACGGAACCCTTAATGGGCGAGTCCGACTCGCACTTGGCCGGTTTTTTTTTATTAAATAGGTAGGTAATAATGTTAACATGTTTAATTAGGGATGAATGAGAGTGTTATAAACGTAAGAGTAGACAAATATAATCAGAAAGCTCCGAAATGCTAAGCTATCGGGAGTTATATGTGTTATTGTGAGTCAACCATAAAAGATAGACATTTGCTGTCGTGGAATATTTTTTAAACAATTTTAAGGAGAACATTTCCGTAGTACATGATTTCTGTGTAGCTTTAACCATTAAGGCGGCACACGCGACGGAAGCTTAAAAAATGGAGTAAGTTCTCCTGTTTTCCCAACATTTCCCTTCACTGCTCTGCTCCTTTTGATCGTAGCGTGATGAAAAGTATACTATAACCTGCCCAGGAGTATAAAGAACAATCGCACCAAGTTTCGTTGATATCTGTCGAGTGGTTTTTGTTTCTATAAAGAACATACAGACAGACAGACAGACAGACAGACAGACAAAAAATTTTCTAATTGCATTTTTGGCGTCAGTATCGATCACTAATCACCCGCTGATAGTTATTTTGAAAATATATTTCATGTACAGAATTGACCTCTCTACAGATTTATTATAAGTATAGATGGAGTAACTGGCAAACGAACAGACAAGTCACCTGATGGTAAGCGATCACCGCCGCCCATGTACACCCGCAACACCAGAGGAGTTACAGGTGCGTTAATTCTTAAATACTAGAGTATTCCTTACCTAAAGAATCTACCAACAACGCCCATCCCGAATTGTCGCCTGTTAGAGTTGTCCGCCAGAGGTTCCAACATCGGTGTGTGGATACGCGCTCCCCCCGCGCCCCAGGACACGCTCCGCTCCGGCCTTCGGTACTCCACGCTTGTCGAACCGATTGGGGATCTCGCCCTGGAATTCCAAACAGATATATTAGACATGCTAGGTATAATCTTGGACATTTCAGAACTTCTTCCAATATCTTATGGTTGACTGTTTTAAAAATTTAGTTTTAATCGTGTAATATCTTTTGTAAATATTGGTGTATCTGAAACAGAACCTAGAATGAAGCCTTAATATGTTAATCAGAAATTCAATAATAATTTAGTCAATTAATAGTTGTAGTGAGATCGTCAAAATAGACTATGATTAAATTCACCTAATTGAACTCAAAAAGAAAACTCAACATCATAAAAATTTAGTAGGTTTACAAAATATTACAGAACCCAGCTTGAATAGAATCCCAAAATGTACATAAAAGTACCTATGCAAGCAATTAAAACGTGATAATGGCCTCCCCATAATTACATTATAAATTCATTAAGATCAAAGAAGAGCCTTCTCTAAAGCAAATTCAGTTCTTTGATAAAATAAAAAATTAATTACTTTTCTGTCTTCCACGTACAACCACTCATCTTTTAAAGTGTGAATGATAATCGTGAATTACTTGGGCTTCACTAAATTTAGATTGTAATTATGGATTTGGCTGTTTGTGATATAAGTTTTTAAACTGACATGGTCACTAACACTATAATTGGAACTTAAAACGGGATATTTACCATGTTTTTCAATTATTATGAGTTTCCAGTTTATCCGTGATCATGGCGCTTGCAACAGTGCCGAAATATCGGAAACTCATAATAATTGAAAAACATGGTAAATATCCCGTTTTAAGTTCCAATTATAGTTGGCAGTTTGTGTCCTTATTATTTGGTTCTTAGGAACCATTTCCAAAAACAATTTGGGTATTAACAGATTTCAGTTTTCGTTTAAATGTTGGTGTTTTCACTCTTGCTTTAATTGCCGCACTTAAAAACATTTAATGATTAAACAATTCCTTAGTAACAATTTTGTATCGAAAACAATCGCTAAGTACTGGGTTAAGTAACCATTTAATGACTCTTATACGGCGGTAAATCAAGCAAGCTTGTTGATAAACTAAAGGTACTGTTACATATGTGAATTTCAAGCCCCAAAGCATGCTTCAATTGAGCAGTTGTCACTTAGTAGCGTATGTCGAAATGTTGTTCAAAATTAGTACTATAATATACAATGTGATAGGGTTCGGACTTCTAACCCGTTAAGGCTGAATACTACATCTAATTTTATGAACAAAAGTCGGGGTCGAATGGGTCGAACCCCTCCCCTTAAAGTTATGGCTATTTTAATATTTTTCCTACTTTATGTGATATCAAATGCTGTATGCGTCGTAGAAACATAAAAAAAACGACAAACGGTAGCTAATAACCTTGGATAACTAATTCATTACTTTTTTCATATGTTTGATAATGTTTTGGTGAGAAAAAATCATTTGTGAATTATTTTTACCGAAAAAATCACTATTTTCCAATATTTTCAATTGGGGGTTCAACCCCCCATATTATTTTTTTTGGCGATAAAATTAGATGTAGTACTCAGCCTTAACGGGTTAGAAGTCCCACGCCTATCACATTGTATATACATAATATTCGAATATCGACAGGTGCTTGATTTTTAAACATTTCGGAGCATGCTCAATAGAACGCCTTTTAGCATGCTATTTTAGAGATGTGTATACAATGCCTTAATTTTTTTTTTATTGAACTTACGGTACCAGTATCCTGATTCTCTGTGTTTAGTATCAGTAGGAACTTAATCACTAGACTCAATAAATACTATAAAGCGTGAAACATAAATCTTTACATACATACATATAAAGTATATATTCGTATGTACTTTACGTATGTCAGCATAGTCCGAAGATTTAATCTCCGATCACAAACCCTTGTCACAAAGATTTGGGACTGATACCCTTGTGGAGTACGCATGCGCGACGAGCCGTCTGTTTTTTATTTGCGTTCATACGACATACATAGATATATTATGGTTGGGAGTTTTCCTTTAGTTAGCTGTTCGGTATGGGTTTTAAGTAGAAAGAAAAATGTATATGAAAATGGTTTGAAAACTCAAAACTTAACATTTTTGTTATGATTTTATTTGTTTTAGTATGGTTGTAGACGATGCACGGTACCAATAATCACAATTTCTACAAAATATATATCACTGTAAGTCAATATAATGATGAAAATGTGAAAATTTATGAGTTTATGTGTTAATGTGTATGTTTGTTACTCAATCGCATCAAATCGGCCGAAGGGATTAGGACAAAATTTGTTGATGGGGGAATATCATCCAATGACTTCTCCCGCCTTAGGTGAGGCGGGAGGGAGTGTCAGACTCTTACTGACTAAAAGCCACCCCGTTCCTTCTCCTGCTTTGAGCCGGGGCCCCGGTAACCTTTTACGTTGTCCGCAACTTCAGATTATGGCTTGGGATAACACATAGGCTATGTTTTATCCTACAGGAAAGTGGGTGAAGACGCGGGCCGAAGCTAGTGGGTAATGAAAGTATTTTGAACAAAAATTAAAACTGCTCAAAAATGTATTTTCCATCTAAAGCGAAAACATTGTATGTAGCAATTATGATATTTTATTTTCAACCTTAAACCCAAAACAGCGTGATTTTAAAACGTATCGTATCAAGAGAATAATAGATGTAATTAATATAACTTTATTTTTAAACTCCAGTGAACTGTTGACCGGGCGAAGAGTCATTGGCTCGGGCGAAATTTTTGGGGTACCGAACGCAACAGGACCCTTTTTGTTATGAATGCGATATTTTTTAAATTATTAAAGTATGAGATTGATTCACGAACCGGCAGATTTTTTGTCTTTGAACCTTAAGACATGAGAAATAAAGATATTTACACATTTTATCAGATTAAGTATTTTTAGTTTAGCGTTAAGTAATGTGTGATCCACAATTTATTGTTCCGAGGCTGGATGGCATGTGTATGTGAAATTGTACGTTTGTAGACACCTAAGACACCGGATAAAATCTTAGTGTTTAACAAAAAAAAAAATTTAGATTTTGCATTTAACCAACGCCTTCTTTGTTATGATACAGTACCTTTAGTACCAGTTTGTTTTACGTTTAATGTAATCAAAACAACACACTTTCGGCGCTCTGATTGGCCAGCCTGAATGAACCAACCAATCAAAACTTGCTTTAAACGTAAAGCCAATTCGTACTAATGATACTGAACCCCTTGTATATTTTGAAGTAAACTCGTTCAATTTTCTGTGTAACGCGCCTGATTACTTGATTTCGTACCTACATGATACGAACAAAATTGAAATTGCCAACATTATTAATTAACTAGCTATCGATATAAACACAGTGTCACAATATTCAAGCTATTATTAAAATTGATTGATTGAAACTTCAACCCATCAGTTACGATCATAATCATATCGATACAAATACAAATATGTTAGTTCTAGACTCAAAACCTGTCACTTGTATCTAAGTAAATTGTTTTAAGCTAGCACCAATTATTAAATTGAGTTTGTATTTTGCTTAGTTTGTCTTGTGTAAACGACTATGACATGATATAATTATAAGGGTGTTTTTTACCCAGAGTTCTGCTATGTAGCTATTCTACGAAGATGTAAGTTGTGAAACTATGTGACCGTTTCCATCGATACTAAGTTAAGTGCGAGTAAGATGTGTTATGAAGATGCACCATATCCGGAGGTGCAGATAACCTAACTGCTCAAAGGAAGACCAGGAATGGGATAGTTCTTAATCACTAAGAGTCTGACACTCTCTCTTGCCTCACGCAATGCGGGAGAAGTCATTGGATAATTTACCCCCTTTAAAAAACTAGTCATTATAATTTCAACCGACAACGTTTGTCAAGTACAATATTGCTAAATTAAGATACATTTTAGGGTCCAAAATCTACAAAGGAGGTAAGATATATATTCTATATAAAAAAACTCAATTGTTAATCTTAAAAAAATAATATTTCAGTTGTATTGAGAGCAATTAATTAATTAAAAAACAAACAAAAAATTCGATTCTAATCTAAAAAACTGCTGAGTTCATGAAACATCAATGATTAGTTTAAGAACTAAAATCGTTAGCTTTGCAAAAATGTGATCAATTATGATTAGCACAAAGTCGAAAATAAAAGTTTGGAGAGTTCAACGTTTGCCTGACGAGTTACAAACTTGAAAGATTAAAGTGTCATGACGCACTATCGGTTTCTATTCTCGAAGTTAAATATTACACTCAAATCTTTTATAAAAATAGAAACAAATAAGTCTGTAGGTTTACAATCGCTGTTCCAAAAATAACAAGATACAATCACAGTGCTTCTTAATATAATAACAAGAATTCTAATGATTGTTGACTGTTGATGAAGCGAAAGAGGTGTGTAATATTCGTAGCAATTGGAGTTCCATTGTCTCTACCTACCCCCATGGGAGACAGGCGTGAGGTTATGTATGTACATATGTAACTCTAATTATTGTACTTCTTTAAAAAAAATGAGAATAATTATGAAACTTGAAAGACAATTACTTCTTAAAGTTGTATAGATACTCAACAATCGAACTACACACACATCGGTAACAAATATTAATATTTAAAAGAAAATTCTCACATTGTACCATTATTTTCATCCTAATAACAATCCCTAACGTCATAAAAAATCTTTAGTAGCAGCAAAATTGTGACGTCATTATTTAGTGGTCATAAAAGACATTCTTTGTCATGTAATTTTATGACAAAAGGATCCCAAAATTATGGCTGCGTAACGTTTTATGACGGTTCAAAACTGGACATATTAATCGATACCTACTAAAAAAATATTTTGCACTTCCTATAAGGTCAGGGTAAAAGTTCCAAGGTGTTATCCCAAAATAAACTTTTGTGAGACATACTAAATCAATTATAATTCCAGGAAACTAGAATCAGATTCCAGGTAGAGAGGCGATGAGCGCGAAACTCGAGTCGCCAGTAGCAGCGCGACAATTGCCGCGTCGTGTGTCGCGGAATGCTGCTCATGAATATGAGCCTCTAGCATAGCTTAAAACCAGTCGAGCTCCAAACAGTTACGTGGGTAAACCGACAACATAATAATTAACAAAATAAACTTATTGGTTTGTGACGAAATTTAAAAAATGTTATCAATTACTCAAACGAATGTCATTGTTTGTAGATATTGACATTAATTGCGAAAGCAATTGATTATTTGAACATCCTTCACACACGATGAATTCTTTACATGTTTATACATGTCGTTATCAAAATCAGGAACAAACTATGAGTTATGTGAACAAAGGATGTGCTATCACTAGATTTATGTTTGTAGTCAAAAGTTTGAGAGGTAAACGTCAGCACTGGTTAATGAACTTGTAAGTAAAGTTCAAGTTTTAACTACTACCAGTAAAAACTGAGATAAAGGGAACGACCTAACAAAACCTTAATAATCCATAAACTATATACTACATATTCTCACTCGTAATATCTTTTACGGTACTACTTTAGTTGTTACCACAAGCTAGTAAAAACATCCTGTACGAAACAACAACTATTTCCTAAGGTTAGGAAATAGTTTTTGATGGGGAAAATTATCCAATGACTTCTTGGGTACTACTAGACTAGCCCGCCTTGGAAGAAGCGACAGAAAGTGTCAGACTGACTAAAGACTGACTGACTTGACTAAAAACCCCTACTTTGAACCCCGGTAACCCGTTAGGTCGTCCGCAGCTATAGATAGAACTATATATAGAAAATAGTCCAGGAACTATTTCCCCTGATAAGCCCAAGTTTCCTCACGATGTTTTACTTCACTGTGTGTCAGTGATGTCAAAAAGTACGCATCCATAGGCCCGCATCGTATGTATCGCATGCAATGGATTTCAGTTTGTCTTGCATAAAAACACATACAACTGCGTCCACTGATCCGTATCATACGGTCCGCATCATCAGCAATGCGATACGTATTGATGACGTCATACAGAATGCATACGATGCGTCCGATGCGTACTATGCTACTATTACTACAGCTACACTATGCTCTGGTTACTATGTGAAGCTTAGTAACCAGATCATACCACACACTTACAAAAAAAAAATGAACCCAGTAATAAATTGTACATGATAAAGTCCCCACACGATGCAGGACTTAATAAACGAGGTAATTAATCTGTCTCGCACCAGCCCAAGATCTGCTTCGAGCAGGATTATTAGGCAAACTTCAACAACTTCATGTGGTTTACTTAGTATCGCCTTCATGCCGCTATTACAGCTTCATCTTTAGTTACCAAGTTTCTGTGTTACAGACACACTACATTATTATATAGAGAATCTTTGAATTATTTAACAGGAGTACTGTAATTTGATTAATGTGTTTTCGTTTTGCTATTCTATTCTGTGTGTGCCTTAATTTGATGGAAACTAACCTGGTTTTTGTAAGAAATTGTTCATATTCGTATGTGTGTAGTATATTTTTATATAGTGAATATTGTGCCTATAAACTTTTTTTGTATTAATTATATCAAGTGCTTAAGTATTTCCTACAATGACAAGGAACAAGATATTTGTTCGACAGTTCAAAAGTATTTCTTGACACGCTTTGCGAAAGTGTCCTTATTGTTTTTACTAATTTTTTTTTACATCTTATTTTGCATTTCGAATCAAATGGCACTTAAATCAAAAGAATACTATTTAAAACAGTCGAATACATAAACACTTATATTCTATGACTAACATCCCTTCCAATCCACAAAATCTCTTTACAAGCAAAAATAATAGTCACCCCTTTTTTATACACAAAATAATTTTGATTTCCACGGACTCGAGTCCGTGCCCTTGTCATACGACTACTTGTAGTTTTACTGTCAATAATAGTTATTACAAAAATATTACATACTACACTAAAGTATACTCACCCCTTTTTTTTTTTTTTTTTTGAGGGGAGAAAATCATCCTATGACTCTGACGAGAGGCAGTGTCAGACTCTTACTGACTAAAAACCACCCCGTTCCTTCTCCTGCTTTTCGAGCCGGAGCCCCGGTAAACCCGCTAGGTAGTCCGCAGCTCCGGATCAGGAATTACATACTACACTAAAGGATACTCACCCCTTAGATCCGTCAACAGTATCAGCATCGTCGTGATGCTGCAGAGGCGTGGTGGATGTCGATGGTGCGAAGAACACGTCATCGACGTCAACTTCATCGTGCATGGACGCAGTGCCGCGGAACGATCTCGACCACTGCGCTGCCGTCGACTGACGCGAGCGCCGCGTCACCGCCTGAGAAAAAAATAGGAAGTTTGTAGATACTAAATGAGGTTATTAGAGAATATTTTATAGAGAGTATTATATTTTTCGCCAATTTGGTAAAAAGTGATATTGATGTTTTCACGTATAGTTTAAAAACAAACGTCTAATTTTAATTAGGTATCTTAATTAGCATTGGGATGCTTATCCATCAAAGATGTGGATGCGTTTGTCTTCCACCAATCATATTTATTGGTACACATAGCTTAGTACTAGCACAAAGGAACTCAGCTAACCTATGATTTTTATATAGTTTATATAGTTTTTATATGGATGGCTTCTTCCTCCGCTGCTACATGACTTAGTATCAGTGAATACGGTCGATGGGTTCACAGCTTTGCTATTATATCGTTGTAACATAGCTACATCTCTGTTGGAAAAGCACCCTTAATTTAGCTTTTTCATCTATCTTAGAATCTATAAATCTTATGTTCAACAACACTCCTTCAATTTAATTAGAAAACATATTGTAATTCAGTATTCCTTACAATTACAATAAAAGTCAAAATAGAATATTTGTCATTCCATCAATAGCGAACTAGAAATACACGAATTGAGGTTAAGTGGCGTTAGCCTATAAACATCTTTATCCGTCATCCATCAAAACAGCAAAAATTCTTGACGACAAATCAAAGGAAATCAGTGACGTATTTTGTTTTTCTTTTACTCAACATAGCGGAAAAAAGAATAGACGTTGATTGAATCTTTTTGTCAGTTACTCTTAAGGAAAAAGATATTACATTCTTTTCGGGATTATTTAAAAAATGTAGGATTTAATAAGATCGCATTTTCCTACACAGATAGATGTAAAATGGATAAAAGCTCCTTTTTAACGGTCAAACCTTTGTGGCTATTGTGAATTTATAGCAAATAAAGAATTCTAATTCTAAATGCCAAAAAAATAAAACTCAAAACATAAATTTCAGTAATTGTAGCGACCGCTAGACCAAAGGGGCGACCAAAAACTGCAAATAAATTATACTTTTAAAAGTTCTGGTAATAAAATCCATTGTTTTCTAAGAGTCATAAATTATTAAGTTGTTAATGAGAGCTATCAAAATATCGTGTCAGAGAGCAGTAAACTGGAATCGTGTTCAAAATAATATAATTTATATTATAAATGTTTCAAAGTCTAAAATGGGTCAATGAAAATGTCAACATATATTTAGTTGATATACCTACGCAAAATTGTTTGACCCTGTGTGCAAACATTCTATAATTACACAAATTATAACGCAATAGTATTTTGTCAAATTAAAGGGAGGTCAAAAAGGCAATATAATTTGCACAATGATTGTATTATTATAATGAAAATACATTGCTAATTAAGAATTATAAGCCCAGGTTTCCTTACGATGTTTTCCTTCAACGTTTGTAAGTGGCGTGTAAGGTATTTTAGAAAGTAAATATAATTTGGAAAATATCACATTGGTACTTGCCACATGAATAAGAAGCTTAAACCTATGGGCAACCAATATATTTTTTGTTGTGATCGTATGTTTTATTGTAATTTTAAACCAAACTTGTCGACCTAGACTAACCGAACTAAGTATTTTTTATATAACATTGCCTAATTTTATCACCTTCTCCGATAAAAAAGAAATACCAACTTAATAACAACAACATACAAAAAACCACTATCAAACAAACATGATACCAAATTAAAATTTTCTTCAATAAGGCTTACAAGTACGACTGTACTTGTACTCGACTGAGTACAATATACATTTCAGTGACAAATTCAGCGATACTACTGCAAAGTTGCAAACGGGACTCACTGAATAGATTTGGTCGTTAGCTTTTCAACTGTCGCAACAATTATTCGGACTTACCACTGCACTAACTGGGAAATTGAATTTTAAATAGGAACTGTGATAGCGAAATGCTATGGAGAGATATTAAATTTCATTTTAATGTTTTATTTGTAATATTTTACTAACATTTGTTTATTTTATTGAGTAGCACTAAATATTTTATATTTCAAGAGTTCGTAGGTACTGTGTATCGAAAATAATTGCTAAGAAATGGGTTAAGTAATCATAAAATATATTTGAGTTTAACAGTAATTTAATTAAAAACAACGGTTTACTCATGCAAATATATTGAGAAAAGCTCTACTAATTTCGAGTCACAGAGGGACTCTTCATCAAGAGCAGCGTCGGACAGCCTTATTCTATTAGCTTACGTGAGTAAACAGTGATTTCTAATGAAGGCATATATTTTGTATTGATAGGTCGGCTCAGTAGCCAAACAATGATTCCTGTCTCTGTTCTGGATCAATATTTATTTCCGTTCCTATATACGAGTATCAAAAATATGTGCAGACTGTACAAAACGTATTTTCATATCAAAATGACGTCACCAATCTGATAAAATGACCTACATCCCCATTCAAATAAATCTCTTTGAAGTAAAAAATCCCAATTTGCCAAATATTTTCCTATAAACCTCCACGTAATCGACCCAAATTTTCATAAGCCCCTCAAAAAGCGCTATAAACATGGCTACTGAGACCGTGCACGTCAGCCGATTTAAGAAAGCAGTAGTTTGTAGTCTGACTAGTTCCTTTCTTGGGATATTGCCGGAAAGGGGGGGTTCCTATATTATTTATGACCCCATAACGGCCACCTCAACCCGAAAGACATCACTTTTATAATTTATTGCTCGGAAATATCGCGGTGTAATTCGTCCGCTCGTATATTATAATACTGCTTCGGTTATAGGAGGGCTATACGTTATGAGTTACCTATCGTTTTGCTTGTCCCTATTAGGAAATAGTTGTAAAGGTCTGCCCTCTTGTTCAAAGATAATAAAGATTTTTGTTGTAGTGAATAGCGAACAGTATTCTGAAAGCGTACGATTTTTGATACTCATAAACTTAGTATGTGTTTGGATTATTACGTACATATGTATACAGGGAATATATATAAATACTAGCTGTCATGGCAAACATCGTTCCGCCTCAAAGACTTTTTTTCACCTTTTAAACATTCCCTGAACTTTTACAAATAATTCAAGACCAAAACTTGCCAAATCGGTCCAGTCGTTGCCGAGTTTTAACGAGACTAACGAACAGCAATTGATTTATATATATAGATAAAATAAAATAAAATAAAATAAAATAGTGCAAGTTGATAATATTACCACTTTAAGCATTGAGAACCTTAACTATCTCTAAAGAAATTCTATCGAAAATGATTGCATGCATGCATTATACATATTGTATGTACAATTACACCATGTATTTCCGTCTAACTCTCTAGTGAATACTGTCGCAGCGTTGTGTTTGTTTCATTACTCAGAAAATCATATAAAGTGAACATAGAATAACATAACATTACAGATAACGTTCGTAATAAATACACAGAGTTAATCTTATTAGTTATAGCTTTTGCCCGCGACTTCGTTCGCGTGGAATAGTGACTTCCGGCAAATTTTTGGTTTTAACCACATAGTTCCCATAGCTATAGGCTGATGATGATGATGATGATGATGAGTTCCCGATCTCGCGGGATCTTTTCAAAAATGAGATGTAGAAGATATTCCAGGGAACTCTTCAAAAATCAACATAATGAGCTCTGCGTTTGATTTTAATAGATGTATACTCACTTAGGGCATTGAAAAAATAGTTTAAAAACGGACTTTAACTAAAGAAATATTATAATCTTTCCGAACTTAAGATGAAAACTAACTTAAAACTAAAGAAAGCTACGAATTACGAATTTATAACAATTAAAAAAGAAATTATATTAGAACCTATCCTTTATGCTATAATAACCAAGCTTAAACTAAATAATTTAAAAGAAACGACTTAAATCTAATCTAATTAATTTATAAATTAGACTTACAATTTTATTAAAAAAACTAACTACAGTAACTACTAATAATCGATATCAAACTAAACCTACGTTAAAAAGTTTAACCAGAAAACCAGGAAAACCCAACAAATAAACTTATTAATTGACAAATACAACGAAACCAATTTAGAATATACGAAACAGCAGGACCACTACAGACAAATAATCATACGACTGATAATACACATTTTCTACAATAGTACCGAAGCGCTCGGCCGATACCCAACCAAATAATTGTAACAAAACCATAGCGCAATCTATTTCGATCCCAACGCCATCTATCGAGGATAAAGACAACTTGGATTATTTAATTATACTCCGTTCGGGCATTTTCTTTGTACTAAAAGTTTAATTATATTGATATAATTTTTTTCATACCTTTTTACTATTTGTTAACTTTTTTTCGATGAATTAAAACAATAACATGAACCGAAGTCGTGTAACGATCGACATAGAATTATCTATACTCCGTTAGAGCGTTTTCTTTGTACTAAAAGTTGTATTATGTTATACTTATTTTTCATTGCTTTTTACTATTTTGTAAAAACAAATTTCCAATGAATTAAAACAATAACATGAACTGAACAATTGTAATTACACCATTGCGCGATCAACGCCATCTATCTACGGAGTATAGGAACAGCCCGACATTGTTCAATTCCGTACTATAAGTACGAAATTGAACAATAGATGGCGCTGTATGTCCGGAATAAATTTATTTTTTATTTTATTTTTTTTTATTTTTATTTTATATATTTTTTTTTATTTTTTTTTATTTTTATTTTATTTTTATTTTATTTTTATTTTATTTTTATTTTATTTTTATTTTATTTTTATTTTATTTTTATTTTATTTTTATTTTATTTTATTTTTATTTTTATTTTTATTTTTATTTTTATTTTTATTTTTATTTTTATTTTTATTTTTATTTTTATTTTTATTTTTATTTTTATTTTTATTTTTATTTTTATTTTTATTTTTATTTTTATTTTTATTTTTATTTTTATTTTTATTTTTATTTTTATTTTTATTTTTATTTTTATTTTTATTTTTATTTTTATTTTTATTTTTATTTTTATTTTTATTTTTATTTTTATTTTTATTTTTATTTTTATTTTTATTTTTATTTTTATTTTTATTTTTATTTTTATTTTTATTTTTATTTTTATTTTTATTTTTATTTTTATTTTTATTTTATTTTTATTTTTATTTTTATTTTTATTTTATTTTTATTTTATTTTATTTTATTTTATTGTATTTTATTTTATTTTTATTTTTATTTTTATTTTATTTTTATTTTATTTTTATTTTTATTTTATTTTTATTTTATTTTTATTTTATTTTTATTTTTATTTTTATTTTTATTTTTATTTTTATTTTTATTTTATTTTAATTTTATTTTATTTTTATTTTTATTTTATTTTATTTTATTTTATTTTTATTTTTATTTTATTTTATTTTTATTTTATTTTTTGATATTTGAAATAAAAATATATCTATGTCCTTTCTAAGGTTCTAAACTATATCTGTACCAAATTTCAACCAAATCCGTCAAATAGTTGCGGAGATTAATGGTATAAGCATAGAATGTTCGACGTGATTCTTTAATTTGACATAACTTTTTTATTTATGAACCGATTGACATGAAACAAACACTAAATGTAAATTTAAGCATCCCACAATATATTCGTGACAACCGCATCCAACTCGGATCAGCCGTTTCTGAGATTAGCGCGCACAGACGAACAGACAAACAGACAAACAGACAAACAGACAAACAGATAAACAGACAAACAGACAAACAGACAAACAGACAAAAAAAAAGTTAATTACATTTTTGGGTTCGACATCGACATAACAATAACCCCTGCTATTTTTTTTATTTTTATTTTCAATGTACAGACAGCACTTTTCTACGATTTTATTATATGTATAGATATAGATGTAGCAAGTTCCGCGCTACGAGAGCTGAGAGCTACGCTGCTACGGCGTAGTAGTCGCGTAGCCACGAAGTGGAGTTGGCGGAGCGTGATATGATTTTGAATTATACGAAGCTTAAAGCCTGAATAGATGATCGACTAAGTATTCATTGTAGTATGTTTTTCGGTTAATGTACTTTCGTATTAAACAGACTAAAAGAGAATAATGATTACCAATATTTCGATCATACATTCAACTTTATCAATAGTAGATTACTAATCTACCTAACCCTTCAAGAAAACATAGTAAACAATTTATCATTTAGGATAATACATTAGATATTTCACACTAAATTTGTACATAATCATCATCATCACGGAAGACGTCCACTGTTGAACAAAGGCCTTAGTCCTCCAACATTGTACAGTTGTAACTAATTTTAGTCTAAAACCAGCCCACATTTTGTATGTCATAAAATAATTACATCTGTAATTTCTCCAGTTCATTCATGTACCTTAGAGATGTTCGCTAATTTGTGTCTGTACCTCATTTGTAAGGAGAACGGAGGTACTCGTAACAAGTAATTCAATTTACTAAAAGTACCAAAATTAAATTAGGAAACAGGAGAATATCTTTATAATTTGTCTAACAGAATTGATTTTGGGAAATGTACTCGCAATTTTAGACCTTAATTTAAGCTTAATTGATATGCTAGACTCAGACGAATTCCCTGCTGTAATATCATTTCATTTACTACGCGTAGAGGTGAATATCTCATGAAATTATTTTTGGTTGGTCGACGAATATCGCATTATGAACTAGCTACCCCCGCGCGGTTTTACCTGCTCTACTCGCCTCATATCTGACGCCTCATTGCGTGAAGGCCTTCATCGATAAATGGACTATTTTATATTTTACAGCGCGTTCAAACAAACTATTTGGCTTTATATATTAGTATAGATATCTATTCTACCTAGGTGTAAGCAGGTCGTAGAATATATTTGTCTTCATTTACCTTAACAATATATTACATTATCAATTGAAGCATCTATCAAACTCGACGACAGAGCCGAACAACTATAATCTAATGATTTAGAGCAACACCAATCATCAGATTACCGAGAACCTCCACATAATATAAAACTAACCTATAAATTACTCATTCCTCTGAAATCGACGACCCAATTCGAGTCAAAATCTGGCACAAACGTATGTATATAGAGACGTGTATACATACAAAATTTTATCATGAGACAGGCTTGTACATAATGCGGCGTGTATTTATAAGTCTCCGGGCACACATAGGGCGGTCCATTAAACCATGTGTGCGCTGGTTTAGGATTTCACGCGGCCGGCAAGTGCTTTTAGCATAGTTAAAACAACCAGAACAACTTTTCTGTTGAGATATTTAGTCAACTTTTAAATGGTTAACGCGTGAAACTGGGTTACCGGCTAACTATGCCACCTGTGGTCGTAAGTGGTGTTGCTGTGTGCCAATGAATTATCATAATTTCATGCTGTATTATACATATTACTTAGCTCCCACTCCGGGTTTGCATTTAGCGTTTTCTAAAAGCATGTAAGCCTTTTTTATTCTAGTCCTTTCCGGGTGAAATTTATTTAATCCAGCCACGAGATAATGGGCACGGTAAAATACCTTTAGTCGAAATGGACATGAGGTTAATCGTATGTTTATCCTCTAAAAAGTACTGAGACAAAATATTTTGAAGATATACAGACATAAAAATAAATAAGATTTTCAAAACTAACGCAAAAGTACAAGCAACCGCTCTATACATTTTGAAAACAGCTGACTCTTGACAACCATTTCTCAATCTCTCATCAAGAACCAATCAGTATTCAAGTAGACTACCAATAAAGAATTGTAGAAACGAAGTGAAATGCCAACTAAAAAGCAACCGTATTGAAATAAGAATTAGTTATTTAAATTCCAGTTAAATTGACAAGCCAATTCCAATAGATATTAAATGTGTTCCAATTGAGCAGTTTTTATTGAAATACTGAAATTATTTGAATGAAATTCAGGGTTTTTGAGTCACTCTTTCATTGATTATAAATACTAGTCTGTGTAGGCTTTCTGAATACAATAGTAGCTGCTTAAAACTTAGGTCGCAAAGTTTTCTGGCTAGGCGGCTCGGATTAAAATATTAAACAATGGATTTTAGAGGTCGACTTTAGTAGAAGGAATAATTGAAAAAGTAAAAGTAATTCTGTTTGTACAAATAAAAGAAAAATACTGCTACAGTTTATGAATATTAAAATTATGGTAGCTTTTTAGATAAGTCAAAATGTACTCCGTATATTTAATACAGTATACGCAAACAGAAAGACTGTCTGTTTTTAAATAAAAACGCCAAATTCGAATTTCGTAATCCCAAAACACAAAACATTAATCTTAACAATTTAGAATACAACATTATGTAAATACTAAACTATCGATTACCACCAAAAGCTATACCATCATAGGTAAAGTCATTGCCCTCATTCCGAACGACATAAAAACAATAAATCCCTTTCTAAATGTCGTAAACATTAAACGGCACTACATCTCGACTATTGGGGCACACGTCACGTCTAGTAGTACGAACACTAGTTATTATCATAACAAGGTTGGTTCTTACCGGCACGTGACACTCGATGTCCCCGCGTTCCTCTCTTATCGAATATTCGAGAACGTCGGAAATAAAATCATCGGCGTCGTGCAAATTTTGCAATGGAAAAATCGGCTTTTTTCTTGTATTGTGTATCGTGTCGTTGTTAGAGGTGGTATATAATTCTGTTGGAAGATATTTTTTGTTTGCTGGGGACTTTGATTCAGTTAGTTTTTAAATGTGCAGAGACATTAATTTACCTAACCCAAGCACTTTCTAGAAATTTAATTTTCTTTTAAACGGTTTTATGTAGCTTGACCTGTTTGTTTGTTTGGTTCAAAATTAGTAAGTAATTGAAATTATTGCCTCTTCCTGACGACAGATCATTCGGATTATTGGTACACACTCTTATTCTGGATGACTATACATATACATTAAAACCGTTTGATATAATAATATTTTTATTTATTACTTGTTTTGAGACAAATCTGTCTTTCTCCATTGATCTCTAAACCGCAGCAGGCCTTGTTAACTCGGATCTACAATCTGATTACCTAACATTAACAGTTAACGATCGATATAAAAACTAAACTCAAACAAATATCATATCTTCATTTACTGTCACTCAAAAGTAAAGACTACGTATAAATACTCAAAGTAGACTTTTGTGTGTCACTGATGTTCCTTTATCGTTTCATTGGAATTTCTATAGGTGAAAGCTGTATATCGTTCATCAATATTGAAACATATCGCCAAAAGGACGCCATATATAATATTTATGACTGTATATACATTAATATGAAACGATCTCTTAGATGTATAAACATACGACAAAGATGAAATATTACATACTTTTTAGGATTAACCATGATTTCGATAATAATAATAATGATAAAATGATGATATTGGAGACATTAACAATGACCTAAGAGCTTTCAGTTTCATCAAAGGACATTTGACTAAAACTGCTTTGTTGGCAAAAATCGAGACTATCAAACTAGTAAAATTGGAATCAATGTATCAGTATTTTTCAATTTTTCTGTCTCAATTTAAAATCACCTCAATAAAATTTTGCCGTGAGATATTGAACATTAGTTTTTCTCACTCATTAGTGTTACTCACTGAACATTCGTTTTTCACGATTTTCTTTTATACTCTCTGTTATAAATTGTGTTCTAAAACATGAACTGAACATTTACCATACATACATTAATGAATATCAAGAATTATAAACAAATACTTACAGTAACAACATAAGAAAGCCCGGTAAGCGTGAGCCTCGCCACGCTGTCCTTCCCCGGGCGCGGGAGGGAGGGCGGCGCGGGCTCCTCGAGCGGCGCCGGCGCAGGCAACACGTCGGGCCGCTCCCGCGCACGCCCCCGCGCCTCCCTTGGTGCTGCGCCCGATGCTCCGTACATACTGTGGGAGATAACAAATTAATTTTTTACCAACCTCACCTAATAGTTCAAAAATTGATTATGAAAAAGTATTTAAATTCATTTCATCTACCAAAGGTGTGATGAAGTGCGTCATAACATGTCAACGTATGTATAATGTGACTTTAGTTAAACCGATAAACCGATTTTGTGGAAGACAATGTAGGTATTGTACTATGCTGTATCTATTTAGTTGTACAATTAATAAATAAGCTAGAACACTGACAAACAAAAATCGCATGTTCAGCCTCAAATAAACATCGTAAGCTAAATAAAACCGTTTGAAAACATAAAAAATTTTAATAAAGTGTAATAACAGCCTTGGCTTTAGAATAAAAAATACCATCAAAGGAAGAAATAAAAATAAATAAATTAAAAAAATTAAAAAACCCGACTGCATAAAAAACACTTTAAATAAGCGATATTATTTTAATATTGCGAAACATAATTGAGTGCAACAGTCGGGACCCATATTGAATGATTTTAGTCCAGTTTATTTAATGGGTCTCGACTGTTACACTCAATTATGTTTCGCAATATTTAAATAATATCGCTTATTTAAAGTGTTTTTTATGCAGTCGGGTTTTTTAATTTTTTTAATTTATTTATTTTTATTTAACACTTTTTAGTTAGTTATAATACGGCTATGTGTTTTTAAGATTTCACCCGCGACACGAAACGACAGTTCAGAAACCGCTAGTCAATCGCGTCGCGTAGTACCTATACGAGTATTTAGTTTGGATAATAAAGAACCTAATTGCACATAGTATTTTTTTTTCTATATGTCAGTGATATACCATTTTGGAATCCTCATGATGAGCTCTTTAATTTGATACCCATATTGTAGGAAATAAAAAAAAATATTTTTTTTTACTTCTATCTAGGGCACCTCATGGCCGCCTTTTTGGTTTTTGTTTTACGTCACATATCTAAGAACACTTGGGTAATTAAGACGAATCCAACGATGCCCTGATTGTCGAAATCCATCAAGCCGTTTCGAAGAAATGAGGTAATAAAGAATATTAGGCTCATACATACAAGATACGCGCGAAAAACATAACCCTTCCTTGGCAGTCGGGTAAAAATAAGATTTGAATTAATACTCAAACGATTTTTTTCCGTTTTAACTTTTATAAACAAGGAAACGAAACGCAAAAACCTATAAAGAAATGAAATTGATCTTTATATTCTTGAATAGCATATTAAAATTCACGTCTAAACAACTAATTTAAAGTTGCATAAAACATCAGTCACTGATCAACATAAAACATAACTCAATATACAAACAAATACGAAAATAACACACAACGCAAACAAACCATCCTGTATAATATATGTTCACAAATATTTAAAATACTAACGGAAAAACGTGCAAAGAATCGACACAAAGAACGAGAAACATTTTAAAGTTATTTCTACACTAACGTATTCCATACTTGGAAAGGAATTTATTTTACATTCAATTTTCAGCTCAATACTGGCATTGCAGACGTAACTTATGAAAGACGTCAAATAAATATCGCACACATATAGGAAACTGAGAAATATTCTAAACAACTACCACAATATTCTTCGAGCACACATATTTTCCTGATATATGTATGTGCTTTGTTTTATGGAATTTGCACTTTAACTTTTGTCAGCTAAGAGCTATTTTCTCTTGTGTATTCCTGTCGTTGTGTACTTAAGTTATAAATAGAATGTTCGGATAATGAGATGGGAGAATGCTATTATTTGCTTCTTGATTCGCAAATATTTATAGATGGGTTGTTTCTATAAATGGAATAGGTAATAACGTATTGATAGATTGCTTACTACGACCTTTCATATTATGTTATCTCTAAACCATTTTGTTGTTTACGGAGGCAGATTAACGAATATTCCTATACAAGAAACCAATCATTTTATGTATGGGAACATTTGTCTTTATTTTAAATTATAAAACCATCTGTCTTCAATATATCTCATTTAACAAAGAAAAAACGGTACAACGTTACAGAACGTCAACGTTACGTTACAATCATTTAAGAAAATTACAGAAAATTTTACAGCTAAAGTTAAATCGATGAATTTAAAAGGCAATCGTCAAGATTCTCTCCGTACTTTTGAGGAAATCGTCTCACGAGGAGTGCACCCAAACATTTAAAGTCTACAAAGAGGGAAAGGAACAAAATATCGATAAGCTCACTCAAGACGTTTCCTCGACCACGTACAGTCGAACTCAACGAGTTTAACAAAATCCTTTGTGCTGCTAAAGTGCACGACGCCAATAAAAGTGCTTATTTCGAGCAAACTTCCCTTGGATTCAGGTTCGAAGTACCACCGTATCTAAAATTATAGCTACTTTCACATTATACGAAAATACGTACTTTCGGTACAGCTGATTTTATAATACGGGTCTGTTTTATTCGGTATTGGTATGTTGAAAACAGATATAACCTTTGTGATTTGACTTCCTCATTGATCGTAAGTGTGACACACGATATAGCTGACGAAATTGATCGGCAGATCAGGAAGTATTATTGAGCTAATCTTTACGTTAACGGAATTCCAGTTGTCTTCAATAAGTAATAGAAGGAAGTTAACGAGAGCTAAAAATAAACATGTACTCAAAACGAGTCACCATGTAACCCAAATAACGCACGTACTCAGGCAACTAAACACAAATTACTTCAGACTACGTATTATCACAACAGATGCCATATATCCTAATTCCAAACTTCGATCATGTAATCCCAACAAATGTAAATTTAACACTAACGTACAATATCGTAGCGTCTAAAGTCGAACTACCAGGATCCAAGAATTAACAAGAGCTTTAATAAGGTTGCCTCGCCCGGATGTCCCAGCGGGTAAACAACTCACTGTTGTATGACTTACTTCCTCAGTTAGACACCCCTTAGCGTTATGATGCCCTGGTACTTTAATGTGCAGTTAACGATGGCCGTTTGCTGGAATTGTTTGTGCCATAGAGATAATTAAACTTGTGCACTCAGCATAATTATGATTCTCCGTCGTAAAGCAACGTCGTGAACAGCTTTAATTTATGGAAAATTATAATTAAAAACTTGAAATTGCTTGCGAATGATAGACTAGCTGTAATTCATCACTGAGTTCTTTCTGCTCGCTATTTTCTAACTTTTGTTTAAGATTAGACATTAAAATAATATGCTTAGAATTTTAACACAAAGCAATATTGTCATCTATTTTCCCTCGCCACTTGAGATGAGTATGACAATCTCTCCAACAATTAACACGATTGTCAAAAATACAAGTCTTTCTTTTATTTGAGAACTAATTAAGCAAAGCAAGCTACACCTTTTAAAAAACGAATCCAGCCTAATTGCAGTGAGCCTAATCTAATTGTCTTGTCTCCAGTTAACTAAGTTCCGCTCAAGAATACAAAATGCCTATAAAGAGTGTCGTCACAGCTGGCGAATAGTTACGTTTAATTTTATTATCCCGTGGAGACTGGACGGTATTGGCAACCATTGCCGACTATACCAGGATTATTCTGCTTTGTAGTCCATTTAGTAAAGCTGTCGAGATGCGATTGTGCGAATGGAATACTGGAAGTCGATAAATGAAGTGAATTGAAAAGTTGAGTTGATCAGGTAGAATGTTAAGTTAGTTAAGATTGTAACGTGTGTTGATGGAATAACGTGATATTTTATAAGTATTGTGTTTTAATGTTTTTTTTAGAAAATGCATTTACAAACTAACAAGTTCACGTGCACATTACACTTAGACCCGAAATAATAATGTGTGGATCACACAAAGTGTTGCTCCGTTCGGAATTCGCACCCGCTACACGTTGTACGGCAGCCAGTTGGCCAGCCACCGAGCCAATCGAAATTATATCATAATTTTTAGTACGAAATTGTAAAGCTGCGTTTCAAGTACCTATCCCTTTTTTCCTCTGCCATTTAGACTATGAAATACGGCGACATTTTTTCAAAACTACTAACAAAGAACTATTCTTCTGCAATCTTTAAAACAATATTATTTAATCCCTTGTACAATTTATAAAGAACATAATCAAGTTTTGTGTACAACTACGGCTTAGGGACCGGCCTGTAAGTTCTCGAGGAAAACAAAGCGGGATTGCTTCCGCGGAAATTGAATTTTGTATCAATCTCGTTGGGACGATTTAAGGCTATGTCAACTTGTTAGACGAAACTTGCTCGATATTATTGTGTTGGTACCAGTATTACTGTAGAATGAAAGTAGGTGAGTGTGTATGTGTTGTTGTTGTATTCAAGGCTTCTAGCTTAAGTTTTTTTGTTCATAAAATTATTGTTTCCATTCAAACTAAGTAGGTAGAAGTTTTATTTGCACGTGTTAGAGAAGATAACAAGTTAAAAGGATTAATGATTTTGTTATCCTAGACTTGACTTCTTCAATAATGTGTCTATATTTATAATTTGTTATGTACACAACAGTACAGAGGTAAACCCAACAAATTAATTTCACAAAATTACCACCAATTTATTTTAAATCAATTTTAAAATAGGACTACGCCGCAAAACAACTGTTTAAAATAATTATAGAATGGTCATTTTGAAATTTGTCAACTAGCTAACCGATTGAAAACGGCTTTGTCCGTGTGAAAAAATCTCAAATAAGACATTGTCTTATAGGATATAGGAGTCATAATCTCTTTTTATTTCAGTAAAGGATTCGTTAGTCCTTGAAAGTAAAGTTTCCCATAGTAACATATTTTTTAAGTCAATCCAATAAGTACTATCACAGTCTAATAAATGAAATAAGTAAACAAACAACCAAATTCTCCTTTCATAATATTAGTGAGCGATACGTTGTTTATAACAGTTAATTTAGTTCTGGGATATATTTGACATGATGTATAACCTGTTCATATGAGCAATTAATAGAGTTACTGCTCTATCGTGTGTAAACCAATACGGTTTTGATATATTCGGAAATGGTTGTGGTCGGATCATTATAATGTTGATACAAATTATTATGTTAAATACATATTGCTATCAAGTAATGGGCTTGATGTAATATTATACGAGTTTAATTGTATTGGTTAGTATATTGACACGAGACACGATTTTATTTTTAAATTCACAGTAGTACATTAATATAGTTTGATATAGTACATTGACAGAACATTTAACTCATCTATACATAAAATCGTAACTCAGGGGTTATTGTTATTCGATGTCGAACCCATGTAAAACTTTTTTTTTGTCTGTTTGTCTGTTTTCGTTCTCCGTCTGTGCGCGCTAATCTCAGAAAACTGCGGTTTTCACGAATATATTGTGGGATGTAAATTTACATTTAGTGTTTGTTTCATGTCAAGTTCACTCCAATAAGTAGTTATGTCAAATTAAAGAATCACGTCGAACATTCTATGCTTATACCATTAATGCAACTATTTGAGTGAAATTTGGTACAGATATAGTTTAGAACCTAGAAAGGACATAGATATATTTTTATTTCAAAAATCAAAAAATAAAAATAAGAAATAAATTTTCATAAATATCTAGTCGATCGTTACACGACTACGGTTCATGTTATTGTTTTAATTTAGTAAATAAATAGTAAAAAGGGAAAAAAATAATATCAATATAATATTTAGTACAAAGAAAATGCTCTAACGGAGTATAACCTGTTCGATAGTTACACGACTTCGGTTCATGTTATTGTTTTAATATCGAGTAAATAAATAGTAAAAAGGTATGAAAAAAATAATATCAATATAATTAAACTTTTAGTACAAAGTAAATGCCCGAACGGAGTATAAATAAATAATCCAAGTTGTCTTTATCCTCGATAGATGTGGGATCGAAATAGATCGCGCTATGGTTTCGTTACATTCATTTGGTTGTGGTATCGGCCGAGCGCTTCGGATCGTAGAAAAAGTGTATTATTCGTAATGTTGATCTGTATTCGTATATGTCTAAATTGGTTTCGTTGTACATTTGTTGGGTATTCCTGGTTTTTTGGTTAAACTATTTAACGTAGGTTTAGTTTGATATCAGTAGTTACTGTAGTTAGTTTTTTTAATAAAATTGTAAGTCTAATTTATAAATTAATTAGATTAGATTTAAGTCGTTTCTTTTAAATTATTTAGTTTAAGCTTGATAGCATAGAGGATAGGTTGTAATTAGTTTCTTTTTTAATTGTTATAAACGTATTTAGCTTTCTTTAGTTTTAATAGTTTAAGTCCGTTTTTAAACTATTTTTTCAATGCCCTAAGTGAGTATACATCTATTAAATTCAAACGCAGAGCTCATTATGTTGATTTTTGAAGAGTTCCCTGGAATATCTTCCACATCTCATTTTTGAAGAGATCCCGCGAGATCGGGAACTATGTGGTTAAAACCAAAAATTTGCCGGAAGTCACTATTCCACGCGAACGAAGTCGCGGGCAAAAGCTAGTATTTAGCATAAAATGCTCTTTCCTTCCCCGTGTTGCAAAACTGTTTTCTGTATCTAGGAAAGTGATTTATAATCAAGATGCCTAGTATGAGTCTATTTTACGTATATCGAGATCGAAACAATTAAAAGGCCTAGTACGAACCTGTTTTCCGTATATCGAGATCGAAACGTTACCGCGTTTAGACCTCTGATTAGTTGGTTCATTGAAACAGGCCATTCAGAGCTCTAGGCCTACTTTACTCTAATAGTAATAGTTACACTATTACAATATAGTACAAGACTTACATTCATGTTAAAATAGGCCATGCAAACAGCATATATAACAAAGTTAGTAAATTACAACAATCTATGTGCAATCAATAATTAATTTTATTACTATGAACAATAGAGTTCATTATGTTTGTGCACATAATTATAGAGTGACTCGTTGGTCTATTGATTAATGGTTTATTATATCAGAACATACAATGCAGGCCTTGGATACCTAATCGATATAACTAGACTACAGGTCATGAAATTCGTATTTTCAATGCTTAGTTACATTGTAAAAAGTTCTTTTATAATATCACTTTGAATGGCTAAGAATAAAAATAATCCTTTAAAATTTTCTATCATTCATTTTTAAATTGCAAGTTGGTCTGACTAAGCTTTACTTATGTTTTTCTTGGAATTTTTAAAATGTTTTTCTAGAAAAGTTCGAAAATATCAGTCTTTTGAAATTAAATTAATGAATTTGTAACTTAACCCTTAATGTAATGTAACTTAAATGATTGTAACGTAAAAATGAATGTGTTTGTAACTCACCTAATATCATCATCATCAGGATGATGGTCCGGTGGCAGGTCGGGCCGGAGGTCACCGAGCGCCCGCGCCGCGTGCCTCCTCCGCCTCTCATACCACAGCCGTCTTTGTTCCCTCTCATTATCCCTCTGAACGCCGAAAAACGTCTGCGTTTCCCTCTTGAGGTAGTCTCGTACAGCAACCGTATGTGTTCGCCGTAATCTGACGCCATCTTCCTGGTCTTGGGGAGCGGGGTCTGGGGGTGGTTGGGTGGGCGCGGGCGGGGCGGAGACGACGCGGGGTGGTGACGTGGGCGCGGGGAGCGGTGGCGCCGGCGCAGACGCTGCTGGTGATGATGACTGGCATGCCAGCTGCGGCGCCAGTAGCCCCGCGCTTGAACGCCTGCAACAATACAGAGAAAGAAACTTAGTAAAAATTCACAATAATTTCGTTTTATTTAAGATTTATTGCTTAAACTTAGATCACCTTTTAACTTTTTTTTTAGGGGGGGGGGGAATCATCAAATGCTTTCTCCCGCCTTGGATGAGGCAAGACGGAGAGTCAGACTTTTACTGACTATACACGCTAAGTAGTTCCCAGCTTATCTGAGAATTAGTCTAACTTTTGTATTGTATGTATTAAGTCCAAAATTCTAAATGTCTGAACAGCGCACCGTTTTAAAACAGTTGCTTAAATTAGGCTACACAACATCACATCAAACTAAATAATAGTTACCTACAGACACTAATAAACACGAAATTGTCACAAAAGAGAGATTATAGGAAAATAGTTCCAAAAGCCGAGATTTCCTCAGTTCTGTGAGTAGGAACGGAATTCATTTACCCGACCCGAGTCATCGTGAAATTGGCCGAATTGATTCGGTATTTCCGATTGCAATTCCGATGAAAATCGATTCACATCGCCTGTAGTCAATCATCGAGCTATGGTCCCAAATTATTCGACTATTTAGATTCTGTTTGTTTGGAATTTGGGGAGAAGCAGACGGAAAATGTTATACTGTGTTGATGTTTAAATAAAGAAATGGTTTTGTGTTGTTTATACAGTTTTTCATTAATTGGTCGTGTTGATTTGTCACATACTCTAGTATTTTGCACGATTTGTAATGTTACGGGCAGACTCATTATTTGAAATGTAGGTATGTGCAAGGACAAAAAAGGAATGGTTCTGAACAAAGAGAGAGGAAACTTCAAGCCATCTATTATATTGGTGTTGTGTTTTTTATACTGTTAATGTGATTCGCAAACTACTTAAATTCAGAATCCCGTTTAGGCTTGATTTTTCAAACCTAGGTATTTCATTTCAAGACATCCATTTCAAAACACAAACTATCCATATTAAAATCTAATTGTCTAATTTTGTCTTCAAAATCCAACACCAATTTCAATAAAACACCGTACAATTCCTAATACCACCTAGACACAAATATAGGCACACTCAATCGTCTTTAAATTCCCTACGCAGTCTATTCCACTATTATTTATGTTTCGCACGCCGGTATTAGGCACACAGGTGTAAGTTGAGCACGCCATAATTTCAGCGTAAAGCACAAACGGTAAATTAAGACACACTGTATAAGTAATGTCTTTGACAAATATACCTTATTATTGTTCTGCTACACCCTGTATAGGAGATTAAGATGTTTTATGTGTGTGTATTCTGTGTGCATATTATGGTGATGTGTTTGTATTATGTGTTGGGTGAGAGTGACAGGGTGGGGAATAGGGTAATTTCGGTTATGGCAATTTCTTTTTGTTGTGTGGTTTTGGTTGCAAAAATGAAAATTCTAATTTATGTCAAATCATAGAACTTTCAGGTAAATTAATCGTGTTTTATATTTACTCATACACATGTCACTGGAAATTTAACTCATAATTCGTACCGTAGAAAGAACAAGATACATACATACATACATACATACATACATACATACATACATACATACATACATACATACATACATACATACATACATACATACATACATACATAACCTAAAGATTCTTACACACCTCTTTCGCTTCATCAACAGTCATAAGCCTTTTCATGCGTATTCATTTTTAGCAAGCAAAATTAGTCAAATGGAAACAATAACACAACCTCATAAACTTAACCTTTAATAATAAATATCAATCTGATAACAATATAAAACATTTCAGAATAGAATCACATAAGGACCCGACTCAACTATTCTCGTATGAAATGAACGTTACGTGATTTTCTTTTATTCGTTTATATAAGGACCTACATTATATTAACTGTGAATAGATCGAACAACAATTACTTACATGATTCGAGATAAAACGGGTATATTTGGGCACCCTCGATTGCTATCATCAATCTCTATGTTAACACTAGAACTTCAAAGTGTCAATGAACGCGTGACCTTGAGATTTTAACTCGTGTAACTTATAGAAAAACAGATTTTGGAACAAAGATAGTGTAATAAAATGGTCCATTTGTTAGTGTAAATAAGGCTTGGAATGGTTTAATAAATATAGAGGTATACATGTTATAAAGATTTAGTAGTTTTGCTTGTTGAAGATTGAACATTTTTAAGTCCATGTTCCTTGTCTATTTTTTTGCAGTCCAGTATAGTCCAGTATATTATAAGAAATACAAACACTAAAATAATCTTACTGGCTTTATTAACTCATAATATAAGCTACGCATACAACTGTAGCCCCCGGAGCTGCAGGCTAGCAGTTTACCGATCCGGGCTCCGGCTCCAAAAGCAGGAGTAGGAACGGGGTGGTTTTTACTCAATAAGAGTCTAACACTCCGTCTCGTCGAGGGTGAGAGAAGATGATTTTTTCCCCTCAAAAAAAACAACTGTAGCCAAATTGAAATATGAGTGGTTTACTACATTATTAATACTAGCATTCTTATTTTATTCAATTGTAAAAATGTAAATTAATACCCAAAATCCTTTAGGCTTACATTTTTTGAGAAAACATTTTGTTCTGAATATACAGATAAAAGAAATTGAATTTTAAAGTCTCATATTATTGTAATTGAGGCGGGACAAACGTGACCAATCGCGTAAATAAATTGAAATAAAGTAAATATCTTTAAATAAATTTAAAGGTTTCTTTATAAATAAAATTTTATATTGTAAAATAGATTTGCAAAGGAGAATGCTCACGAAGTATGGGAAAAAAACCCAGGCCCGGCGCAAACGATTTGTATCTCAGTTTATCAGTATAAATGTGTAATAAAATCCCGTATAGGTACCATCGTCGAAAACGATGGCTAAATGTAGGAAATTGCTATTTGTTTTTTGTCAGGGACTATATTTAAATCGATCAGCAGTGGACGTATTTCGGCTGGTATGATGATGATATTTAAAGGATATTACGAGTAGAAAGTATTAAAACAAATGTATACATTATCAAAACATCATGTATCAGATTATTCAAAGTTCAATCATTTTAGTTCTACATCTTATATTACGTTTTGTAGTGAAAGTGCGGGATTTGCAAAACCATCTTGGTGCCTTGCCCACCCAAGGTAGTGTATGATGGACATCACATGGGCACACCAACCGAGCGTCCTTTTCCCATGTATGCATGAACAATAATATTCGCCAATTGCATTTCTGCCACTACCTCTACTATATAAAACGTCTTATATCACGCTGTATTGATGAGGGGGTGATCTGTAATTGATGCTCACGGCGTATATGAAGCGTATTAACTCAATAAAATAAAAAGATATTACTAGTTTCATAAATCAAAACAATTATAAAAATTAATCTATGCTAAAATATACATATCAATTTCCAACATTTAGCCATCGTTTTCGATGATGGTACCTATATAGCATTTCATTACTCATTTATACTGATAAACTGAGATACGTATAGTTTGCGCCGGGCCTGGGTTTTTTTTTGAGCGTCTTGCTTTGGCAGGCTTCGCTACGTCTGAGCGATCAGTTTCAAAATTTGGGCCGAACACTTGAATTACCTTTTGTGTATTCATTTTAAAAAGGTAATACGTGTTCTAAACCCTAGCGTGCTGGATTAAAAATAGTATAAGTATTGACTATAACATGAATTACATTATGTAATTGGTTTCTCCAATCTTAATAACTCTCAGTCAGTCTAAAAAATCACAGCATAAGGAACTGTTCGTCCAGTCCTCAAAACTGTAGCTGAACATGTTTATATTCTTTAAGAGTTCCCTGACTAACTACGCCTTTTTGTAGATGGTGAGTTTAAGTATCAGTAGAACCATATGTTTTGTTTTGTGTTATGGGAAGCCAACAAATTTGGTGACCACGCCTTCTTCTTCAATCTGCTAAGGCCTGAGAGATAACCCATATGAAAGTTACTACGTTATCTCCAACGACAAAATTCCCTAGCTATTACCCAGATCACTGGATATCGATCATCGTTCACCAGTATTCCACTCACGTCATCCGCCCAATAATGCAGATAGGTGCCTAGTTTCCATCCATGTACCCAGCTGATTGCTATTCTTACCGCTTGTCCAATATCGGAGCTATATTGCTCCGTATCGGGGAACCGTTATTAGGCCATACATCTTGATACTTGACAAACACGTGTTTTGAAAATGATTTGTTGTTTGACAATTCTGGTTGGTATTGAGAATGTTATGGAAAAAATGGGTTTTATTTTTTTACGAGTCTACTGCAGGACTACTTATTTTCCCACCATTTAAAGCTACTTAAAATATGTTAAATATATCTTAAATTTAAAGAAAACTTATAAACAGATCACTTCTAATCTATCAGAACTAAAGAACCACACACCCATAACCAAACATAACAACTCAATACGCATCTCCCAATTCGACCTCAATCTGCTCTTATCGCAAACTAATAATTAGACATGCATTAAGTTCCCAATTAACATGAAATCTGACAACTATCTGTTCAAGGACTTAGCAACTTTAGTATCAGTAATCTTACTCGAGTTGATAGCCTACTAAAGTCCAGTAACTGTGAACCCAGCAATAATTGTAATGTTAATGGCAAAGGGAGTATAACTTACGGTCTATAAAATGTTACAAATGGTGACATTCGAGATTTCACTCCCTATAGAGAATGTTCTAGAGTTGTCCGCTTTAAAAGCTTTTACAGAACATTTTATTATGATGTATCACAAGTTGTTACAAATAGTTTTAAGAGCCTATCAATCGTTTGTTTTCTTATTTCTTTTATCTCTTAAAGTTCAAATATCTAAACACAATAAATAACAACAGCTCTAGAGTTGAACGTACTTTCGAAACGATATATTATATTCTCTAATACGATCGGTATAAAGATTAAAATCGCCTGAACGTTCAATATGATTTTATGGAATACTAAACACGTTCCATTACATGACAGATCAAAGATAGTCACAAATAACGGAATGCAAATTAGTGAAGAAAAACAATATTCAGAAAGGTAACAGACGACTGAAAATAATGGAATTTTTCAACTGAATTATGTATTCGGGACTTGTATTGTGAGGACTCATGAATAACGAGTTTTGTTATTTTAAGGAACGTTAACCTAACGAGTCGAGCGTGTTTTTTTAATCCCCCCTTTATTAAGCTGGAGACTGTATCGCTTTCAGCCTGTGACGACCGAAGGTTATCTTCATAAGTTACCTTTTATTTTTTTAGAACAAGGAGGTAATTTGAATTTATAGTTTTTTTTAAATGTAGACAGTCTTTTTGAGAATACAACGTGGGTTATATTCATAAATGATTTTTTTGAAATGTTGATACGTCAACCAACTCGATTTGAAGTATGCAACGTCACGCATTTTTCTCCCCGACGGGGTAGGCAGAGGTGCACATTATGACACGTAATGCTGCTAGACCATATTGTACACCCACTTTTCATCATTTGTGTATAAGTCCTGTGAAATAGGGGGTGAGAGTGTTGCCATATACTGGGCACAATTCCACTGTCTTGTTGGTCGAGTGGTCGCAAATGCGATTCGAAGTAATTAGATTAAAAACATATAATATTATTAATTATTATTCTAGAGTTAAATCTTAGCGTGTTAAAACAAGTTTTCCAATTTCGAATTCCATACTTTTTAATATACAGAAAGCTATGAACAATGAAATATTTGTTAGATTTCGTTTTTCTAGATTAAGCATTTCTGATAATGTAAAATGAATGATGCGATGAAATAAACATTTAAATCACAAAATTATCAAAAGGCATAATCTCTGAAATCCATATGCTAGTTTTTAGTAATGCTCAAAGTAAAGAAAATAAACAAATCTACCGACTTTAATCTTTAACTTAACATCTAGTTAAACTTCTTTGTTAAACAAAAACAAACGTTAAGAAGCATAAGCATAGAGTCATAATTTAAATGTTATATTTTACCGGACCACATTATTAAGTAGACTTACCAAGCCATTTGTTTAAAGTATGTGAGCCCATTATGGAAACTAATGTATGTGTGTGCGGCAAACGGTGCTCGTGTTAATTTTGATATTAGCTTCCTAGAACTTTGAATATGTGAATTCTTTTTGTGTTGAATTGTGTTGTGTATGTTTAAAGATTAAGAAGACTATTGTGTTAGTAATGCTGTTCTAGTACGTGATGTATCAATCAACCGGGATTTGAACACGTTCACACAGAACGTGACCAAATCCCGGTTGATTGAAAATAAAAATGACGTATTTTTCTTAGTTATGAGTTCGTAACTAATTGTCTGATATTATACCGATATAAGAACAAAATAATGGCAACAATTTCATATGAGAGAAAGTTTATAATTCTAGTAATAACGCCGAAAATATAACAACTAATAATGTAATAAGTATTTTATATTTTTATAACGTATTTTTATTATAAAACAGAAATAAACAAATTACTTTTTGAGAAGAAAATGCAGATTGAGGAACGAAATTAAACATCCAACTACCAAAAGCGTGAAGTCTACACTATTTTTTGGTCGTAGCAAAGCGTAGTCGTCTACGAGCTACGTGGCTACGGCGGAGCAGTAATTTGTTATGCGAAACACGAACTTAATAACTCAAGTCGAAATGTGGAAGGAAAGAAAGATATATTAAAAGAGCGTTTGCTGTGCAATTAACATTGCAATTTGCCATTATACTCAGCATTAAAATAAACAGAACTATGCAACTGGATGCGATAAAGCGAGCGTATCTGAATTCAAAATCTTTTAAACGATACTTAGAGATTTCACTGAAATTCAATTTAGCTTTTGGTAAAAGAAAGTTTGATAATTTAATTTTGTTTTGCTGTACGAAATATCAATGAACTTTTCAAAATTAATAAAAATGAGTAAAGTAAAGCTTGCATGTGGGTGTGTAAATACCCACCATTATTATATTCTAAAATGCTGAAAACTAGTAAATATTCATTCTAATAAACATTTTGGAACCATTCAAGTAATTTTCATATCACATTTCACTTGAGCTCAAAAATACCCCGTTTAGAAGCACAAAATAAGAACAAAACCTTAAAATTCGCTACCCATTTTTAATATCGAATACTAACCTTCTTACCCAATATCAAGAACTCACCCAATAAAATATCAAATTCTTCCACCCATCTCCTTAAAAATAAGCTAACATGATATTTTCTGAAATATTATCTGCAATTTAAATGCTATTACGGTGAGTGTCTCAATATCTCAATTTTACCAAAATAAATAGAAACCGCACCCTCAGTTTAAGTGGATTCCAATGATATTCAATTCAAAAATTAAATTTCAATTTGAAGGATCAACGACCTCAGATCTGCACGCAATACCGAATTATAGTTGTTCTCTCTCTAAATTCCTCTTTATCGTAAAATGGCATTTTGAAGTGAATTTGATAACTGTAATTAAAGTGAGATTTGGGATTGTTTATTTGATGCTAACTGTAGTACAGTATAAATAATATAATCAACTGCACGGTTAATGCGGTGGTTTGGTAACAGGCTGCCGTTTAACGAGTAGAGGGTTCGATTTGATTTAATTCCCGCATGGAGCAACTCTTTGTGGAATCCACAAATTGGGGTTCAATGTCTGGGTGACATGTGTAGATGTACATTGTATGTTTGTAAACGCTCACACAACACGGCTTAAAATCCTAGTGTGGGAAAAGTTTTTGTTTTTTATAAGAAGAAAGAAAAATAATATTTCTTGCAAACTACGTTAAAATCATATAACATAACGTTATGTCTTTTAATCCCCGAAGGGGTAGACAAAGGTTTGGGTACCTTTACACATAATATAATGAGGTCGTAGACAGAGCTATGCAAACACATATTATACAAGAGCGTTTTATGGTCATCTACATAAAAAAATCATATGTATATAGTAGCATTTTAATCAATACATTTAAATCGAAATTCAATATCATCAACTATAGAGTACCTTTTTAATAACTAAAGTAAAAAGTTGACACATAAAACAAAATAAAAATATGAATGAAACCTTGAATTTGTAAAACAGTCTATCATTTTATAAAAAAGAATTAGCACTAAAAGCAAGTAGAAGTGACCTCGCATTATAATTTAATAACGTAATTTATTAGCATGTAATACTAAGCAACCTTACTAACTATATTAGCATACAATATCACGTAATAAAACTTGAAAAATTATTCTATATTTGCATAGCAGTACGCCTTTTCATCCCTTAAGGGGTAGGTAGAGGCACATACTCGTTTACAATTTAACAGAAGTTTTATATAATAGAATTATAACAGGAGTTTTTTTTTATGGAACAGGGGCAAACGATTAGTCGGGTCACTTGATGGTAAGCGACCATCGCCACCCATGCACACATGGAGTTACTCATAACGCAAGCCACACTCTAAAAACCCGATTCCCCAACAACCCTTAAATTCCTAACCTTCAAAAGGCCGGCAACACACTTGTCACACGCAATGCTTCTGGTGTTTCAACCATCAGGTGATACTATAGTTCAGCGGCGTGTTCCACAAAAAATAATCCATGTTTATAGTAGAGGTCATTTTCAATTAAGACATTTTTTCGTATACATCCTATATATGTTCATGATTTGAACAAAAAAATCTTCAGTAACTCTATTCCACACACATTTATCCAACATCCAACCACTTAAAATCCAACCACTTAATAAAGATATTTCCTGACTTATACGAGGTGAAATTTATTACCTTTTTTAGTACATATTTGGCAAATCACCACATCGCTTAGAACATTTATGACGCTCCTTTCACCCATAAATAAAGGAGGGGATGAGTATAAGCACAAAAGATGGCCGCCACTATATTGGACAAGGTCAGTAATTATAGCATAAAAGAAACATCCCTGCTATTATTCCCTTGATAAAATATACGCTGAGATGTAAAAGTAGTCTTGCTATTCGATTCGTATCATTATTAAAAGTGTTGGAGTTAATTTGTTGCTATTTGCAATCAATACTACGTGTCAAAAATATCATGTAGCTATTAAAACAAAAGGTATGCATATGTGCCTATAAAATATGCGTAATTAATAGTTTAAAAACCGTGACGTTACTCGATGTCAGTCTTGATTTGACTAAAAAAGTAACAGTCATTTACCAAACGGTCATGAAGAGGTGCTATATAAGTTTAATAGAAAAACTACCAATTGCACCTTTTTACAAACGAGCTAACGAGTATAAAATTTAAGCATCGTAAACTATTTAAACTATGATAACTTCAACATTCTTGTCAACGATATATATCAAACATACATACATAATGTACACAGGTATTCCTACGACATTTTGTTGAAGGCAATTTTCCAGAAACTTCTAGAAATATCGATCGTGGCTATATAACGAGCTCCTGTGACGACGATATAAATATATTAGCTGCGATAAAATATACGACTAGTACAAATTCCACTTGTAGATGTTAGGAAGAGGTCACACTGCTAGCGAGTTGACAATTTTAAAAACATAAAACTTTAAAATTTTTATTTGCACAAAGCGGTTTGATGAACTGTAATAAATTAAAATGACGTAAAAATAATTAAGGGATGATACAGCAGTACTATAGCTTGGTAGTTATTACAAGAAAATATTCTGAACAGTGGTTAAGTTTTTTAGTGTTAAGTTTTGTAGTGTTTAGTGGTTTTTATAAAAAACTGATTTTAGTATTAAAATCAATTTCAAATAATTATACCCCAAATATGTATAACTTATTCCTCATGTTTCCCATAGGCCAAATAAAAATACATGTCTCAGTTTTAACACGAACCCGAAACAAAACAAGTTCTGACATAATATTATAACAACTAATTGATAACGTACCAGCTTACCTAATAAAGATGGAAAAACATTGAGTAAGTATTGTTTTTCGACATGACAAACTAAACAAATACTTCATGATGTATGCAATTACTACGAGACTACGACTAAATAAAAAATACACAAACAAAAAATCAACCTATGAAAAAGCCTTATACAAAATCGCTACTCGCTCACACACAAACCACACCCCGACTAGCGTGTTTCAAAGCAATATAATGTAGGGTCATGCTTATCGAATGCATCTCTTCCGCGACAGCCAGCGAGGTTCTGTTTACTAACAAAACTTTTACTCGTAAACCCTATTGTTAGTGCTGAAACTTGTGACGGCTACTGAGCAAATGTTTTTCCTTTTTCCTTGCAGTAATTTATTGTTATAGTGACTGCCTACTGCCTACTGCCTATACTTAGGTTAATAACTGTGACTATTGCTAGTTCAATGTTAACTACGTTTTTTAGAGTTCTTATCAAAATGAACAGATATAAGACTAAAAACTATGAAAAAATTGAAGATTCGAGTATATTTCTATTTTTTTTACTAGGTGGCTTTTGTGACTGGTAAAAATAGTCGAAGTTAGTCTTTGGTATATCAGCTGCCTGCCTCTTGTCAAAATTGGTTCAGCCATTTCAAAGATTAGCCAGAACAAACAGACAGACGGATTAAACATATATTTAGTGTAGGTATCGTATGTATTCATATTATGCATATATAGTAAAAAAAAATAAGTTTACTAGTAAAAAAAAAATAGTACTTACTTAGCAAAATCAAATATTTTACTACTATTTTACTTTTGTAAAAAGAAACACAAGTTTTCATAAAGCACTTTCTAAGTAACTTAATAAAACCTACAATATAAAATAAAATAAAATAAAAAAACAAATAAAAACTTTAAACTAAATTACGATTCTGTTACACCAATTTGTTTTAATGTTTTACGATATTATTTTAAAAGATCTCTAGAAAAGTCTATCGACCAATAAACTATGAACAAAGTAAAAGTCACTGTAAATAGTTTTATAATAATGATTCAGCTTCGGTTTAAACCAAACAAACTTTAATTGAACTAAATCAGTGACGAGCCGACGAAAAGCAAAACTTTTAGCACTCTCTCAGTAACTGTTTGAAACATTAATTCATTTTATGTTTTCTTTAATCTACAATTTTACAGTTATATAACGTCATTCTCCTTAACCTTCAAAGGCTTTTTTTAGTGTGGAAAATTATCCAATGACTTCTTTCGCCTTGGGCGAGACGAGAGGGAGCGTCAGACTCTTACTGACTAAACACCACCTCGTTCCTACTTCTGCCCTTTGAGCCGGATCCCCATGGTAGTCTGCACTGTCCGCAGCAACCTCCAAAGGCTAGGTAGTAGGCATAAACAAATAATAACACCCACATTTGACATTTAAGTTTTAAATTACTTTTAAAAAGGGTGTTTTTACTGTCTGTTTTAAATGTAGGTAATGTATTGTCAACATTATTTGTAAGGAAAAAGTTAACAGCCTGTATAAAGTGTGGAAGAGCCATGCTTCGGGACTAATACGTTAACACATAAGCCGGTCGCTAAGTCTACAAACGAACAAGTATACACACGAACGCACTAAACTACGACTATGAGTTAGTGCAGTGTGATACCACGGCCCCTACAGAAAACTGACATGAAACAACGCTTGCGTTGTGTTTCGTTGTGTGATTTGTGTAACAGCCTGTATAAAGTGTGGAAGAGCCATGCTTCGGGACTAATAGGCCGGCCTGACTGGAGTGATACCACGGCCCTTACAGAAAACCGACATGAAACAACGCTTGCGTTGTGTTTCGTTGTGTGAGTGAGGTTGCCAGAGGCCCAATTCCCCCCTTCCCAATCCCCGATTCCCCAACAACCCTTAAATTCCTAACCCCCAAAAGGCTGGCAACGCTCTTGTAACGCCTCTGGTGTCTCGAGTTTCCATGGGCAGCGGCGATTGCTTATCATCAAGTGATTCGTCTGCTCGTCTACTGGCTCCATAAAAAATGATTAAAGTAATGAATAAACCGACCTCACAACAACACCAGCCAAAGATAATTCTCAATTATAACCTACTTAAAATTGCACCTGAACATTTTCTTCTATCTGCAACTTATTTTCGAATCGCAAAAGTAGTTATACCGTAGTTCGGTACGTGCCGATGTCGCCAAGTATCATGTTTCTCAGAGAGCACATTAATAATTCAGCAGGCAGACTCGGGGCGCATACACTCCACCCGCCTCTATTAAGATTCGTTTTCACGCGAAGCGACATTGGAAAGTTTATCTTGCTTTGAAAATCGCGATCCCAAAGTAACACGTTATTTATGGACTGTTCCTCTGTGTCGTGTTTTTATACGTATACTAGTTTTTATTCTACGGAGAGATATGAGAAATAACATCGTTATTAAACAGCTAGAAAAAAAGACGTGTAAAAGTGCTCTTTTGTAGCCTATTTTGTAGCACATTTCATCATTTCATTTCAATATTCTGATCTCAAATGCCACTGTACACAGAAAACAACAAGAAAATCCGTACAGATTCTTCGAAAATTCACTACAAAAGCTAGGTCGGACTGCAGCATAAAAATCAATACGACCTGTCATAGTCCACTCACACAATCCAAAAGGCAAGTTAGTACAAGATTTATTTCTCACATTTGGTACAAAGCTATCTCTTTAGAACGTGGCTTTACTCTAAAATATAGGAAAACTGGAAAAGTGTTCGCCGTAAGACACGGTAAATTACAGTCTATCGGGACTCTGGAACTCAACATGTTGGATCGACGATATATAAATACTAGTAGGAGAACCCTATGCATATTTAGAGCTATGTTATAGCTACTAACAAATTTTATGTTGAAGGCATGTAGTTTATTACTGAAACTTTGTAGTATATTTATAGTTTTTCGTTGATGTCACGGAACGATCGATGCATGGTTGGTTTTAAGATCTTTCGATCGGTTTGCTATCTGTGAAGAAAATTAGGTACGGTATACTCTCAAGTATGGTGATTATACCTGTACAAATACATAGTTAAATTAATAAAAATAAAATTCACAAAAATATAAAACTATAGTGACTGACATATTTTTCACTTTGCAATACTATGAAATTACTAAATTCTTATAACAGCAGTTTCACTTTTATACTGTTATAAAATGAAAAAAAAAATATCGCTGACTTTTTTTTTCACAAAAGGTGCTTTTCAGCAACTGCTATTTTTCATCAGCGAGCTATTTTATAATTTGAAACTTTATTAAGTCTGAAATAAGCTACGTTTTCCAACTAATATTAGGAATTATCGATAGCTATACTGAAATTAAATTGAAAATTCTTCTAATTGGAACATTTTATGCTAATTTTCTCTACATATTTTACAAAGATAGTTAATTTGATTTCACTCAATTTGCCGAAGTAATGATAATATGAGAATATGAGAATTCACAAAAGACGTATACCGAACTAAATTGATATTTTAATAATTCATTCGTCGTTGAAATATTACGTATGCAATTACTTTCATTGAATTACTTCGTCAATCCAATAGAAATAACTACGTACTATTGATTTAATTAATTTGATTACTTATGTACTTACTATGTATGCTTTTAACATAATTTACATAGTCAACTTGGTAAATAGACGATCGCGTTTTGTTTCCAAAAGTAGGTCAATATCCTACTACTATTATAAATAAAAAAAAAGTTTGTATGTTTATTTATTACTCCTTCACGTCAAAACGGCTGAAGGAATTGAGTTGAAATTTGGAACAGGGGTAGATTATGGTCTGAAATATCACGTCTAAAAATGTTCTATGTAATGTGTAAGTGTTAACTGGATAAAAAGTGTTCTATACACTTTTTATCCCGAGCGAAACCACTAGCACAAACTAGTTATTATATATACAGAATACACGTTCCAACATGTCACATATTTTCAGTAACTGAAACCCTATAATAACAGTATTCTGCAACTGAAGTTCATTTACTTTTGCGAACGTTTGAAAACGTCTAGACCAATAACGAGCATCCCTTCTATACAATAAATTCTAGTAAATTATTTTGAAATGCTTCTATATATAAAAATATACAATAGGTAATGGATAACGATCTAATAAAGATCGTTAGCGATCGAGGTGTATCAGTGCTTATATGGATCTTTAGATATGTTTTTACTTGATAAAATAGTAATATTGTAGTGAAAATCTGGTAATATAAAGTAAATTTGTCTTAGAAAAATGAGCTCTATTCACCAGGTCTAGCATTAGTCTGAAACTTTCGGTTTTTTTCTCATTACATGTACTAAAATGTGTATAAAGAAAGTACACTATATTTTCTTTTTATGGCCGTTTTTTTCGTTTCCCATACCATATTACCGTATCGATAGTATAAACATAAGCAGCATAATTGTATTAGATTTTTTTATGAAAACCTCATCGAAATCGGTCTAGCCATTTTAGTGATTACCCAGAACAAACAGACAGACAAAAATTAAAAAAAAATATATATTTTGGTGTATAATGTATATGTTGTGTGTAAATGTATGTAGTAAAATGCGGTTATTTCAATATTACAAACAAACACCCCTCTTTTATTGATTAGTCTAGATAAAAATCCAAGTAAGTATACTTTAAATCTGAAAACTTCACGAAAACATGTTATCTCTAGTAGATACTCTTTACAATGCTACAGCGTTATCCTTTCAGAGCGTATTTCTTTCTTCGACACTTTTGAAAACTTACTAACAGACACATTTCAATTGGCTAGCCAAGCAAAATAACTTATAAAGCATTTCCTTCGTAAAATATAGCTTTTCTTTTATAGATATACATATATGTAAGTATTTTTTTTAACTATTTACAAAATACATAATAAACTTGTCGCGGCAACGTGTCATTGTCATGTGTAAACAGCAGACATTGTCATGTTTGTCGCCATTTGACGACATTCGACCGCTATAATCTTCGCCGGTGACATAATAGCCAACTAAGTGTGCTTTTCCACCAGAAATGTGCTATGTGTCTAAGCTGTGACCATTTCCACTGATTCTAAGCTATATAGCGGTGCGAGTAAGATATGCTAATAGTTATTATTAGGAGCAATACACTAAGGTGTATACAATACACTAAGGTGTATTGCTCCTCCTTTTAAACTGCAATCAATGCAATGCATAGAGAACCTCGTACATACAAGAGGCTAAAAAAAGATGAAAAAGGTGTTAATAGTGATGATTTTTATACCAAAAACGTACCCAAACTACCAGTCGAATAACGTATTTACTAAGACACTAAGTAAACCGAAAATGAAGAACAAGACATTTCTAATACTTCTGGAATTTAAATAAGCTGACATCGATTAGCTGTCGTCGGTCATTATACGTAGAAATGTGCCTGTAAAACATTTAGTGAGTACGTTGAACTCTCTAAGGATCACCATTAGAATCTATACATATAATAAAATCGTAGAAAAGTGCTGTCTGTACATTGAAAATAAAAATAAAAAAAATAGCAGGGGTTATTGTTATGTCGATGTCGAACCCAAAAATGTAATTAACTTTTTTTTTGTCTGTTTGTCTGTTTGTCTGTTTGTCTGTTCGTCTGTGCGCGCTAATCTCAGAAACGGCTGATCCGAGTTGGATGCGGTTTTAACGAATATATTGTGGGATGCTTAAATTTACATTTAGTGTTTGTTTCATGTCAATCGGTTCATAAATAAAAAAGTTATGTCAAATTAAAGAATCACGTCGAACATTCTATGCTTATACCATTAATCTCCGCAACTATTTGACGGATTTGGTTGAAATTTGGTACAGATATAGTTTAGAACCTTAGAAAGGACATAGATATATTTTTATTTCAAAAATCAAAAAATAAAATAAAAATAAAATAAAAATAAAATAAAAATAAAATAAAAATAAAATAAAAATAAAATAAAAATAAAATAAAAATAAAATAAAATAAAAATAAAATAAAAATAAAATAAAAATAAAAATAAAAATAAAATAAAAATAAAATAAAAATAAAATAAAAATAAAATAAAAATAAAATAAAATAAAAATAAAATAAAAATAAAATAAAAATAAAAATAAAATAAAAATAAAATAAAAATAAAATAAAAATAAAATAAAAATAAAATAAAAATAAAATAAAAATAAAATAAAAATAAAATAAAAATAAAATAAAAATAAAATAAAAATAAAATAAAAATAAAATAAAAATAAAATAAAAATAAAATAAAAATAAAATAAAAATAAAATAAAAATAAAATAAAAATAAAATAAAAATAAAATAAAAATAATTTAAAATAAATTTGAGGGCACTCCATTAAGAGCATTATTATATCTCGCATAGAGCTTGAATTACTTACGCAATGTTTCTCCACTAATTTTGTTTCGTTTGTGTAGAATTTAATGTTAATAATTTGTTGAAAGTAATACTTTATACATTGGTGTCATTCTTTCCTTTAGTTTAAATTGATTTTTCAATAAAATTAATTATTTATTTGCTAACAAAATAACATTCAATGTCAATTCACCTAACTCTTGATAATGAGACCCGCCGTGACTCGAAACTAGTCGCAGACACCTTTGAATTTTGTATAATATCTTTGAATAGCATTGTTTTATAATTCCATAAGCTTAAAATATCCAAAAACTTTCCCTAATAATAATTTTATTTGGCTATCAAACATAATGAGATTACAGGAAAGTGTCCCAATCAAACAGATTAGTATATAAGCCTAACATGATAACACATAACGGAAATTATTCATATACCTAGACAACCTACGACCTAATATCCAAATTGACCAACGAAATTAACATGATTCATAAAAAAAGAAATATAGGTGTTTCCAATCAACCTGAAAGTTACCTTCATGTATTTGGTTTTAAGATCAAATTGCGTCAATGCTCATGACTATGGTAAATTGCTTAATTTTAAATAGGCTTATAGTCAAGATCAAGATAAAAAAGTGTAAGATATACCTATACAATACAAGGTGTAAACGGAACGCTCCCGAAAAACGCTTCAAAAATAAATTGATTTTATAATTTTAATCGTTTTTGTTTTCGTATTATTCATGCAACACCAGCCTTAAGTAGTTAATAACAACTATAGTATTATTAAATAAATCTCGTTTTTTACCGTTCCCTGTTTGCGACGGTTGGAAGCGTTCCCTTTACACCCTATATAGAGAAAAGTCAATAGTAAAAACAAACGAAACATTATCTTTGAAAGGACCAAAACAGCAATTGTAATACCAATATACAGACAAATTAGGCAGCTCATTCATTCCACATAACGACTGACGGAACTACCCTGTCCAATGCCGACCATACATAAATTAGCCTAATGACGTACCACTCAAATGTACAGTAAATAATACCTTAGTGCTTAGTACATACCAGTATATTATGGCCTCGCTTTGTATAATCTTTTGGTGCAATCGAAGGTCAGTATATATTGGTTATGTATAGCTTGTATGTATGTGTCGCCAAGTTTGTGCAGATGTCAGCAAATAAGCCAGTTGCTAGTTGAAATTAATTCGTGTTACGTGTATGGGAATTGGGTGTTCAATATCCGTATTTCTTGTTGCATTGTGTTTGTAATTGGTTAATTAACTGAATGTTGCTTAGCTATGAGGTATTCGTTTTAGATATGACAATTAATTGTGACGTTGTTTAGCATTCTGGAGCTGCAGACTACCTAGCGGGTTTACCGGGGCTCCAGCTCGAAAAGCAGGAGTAGGAACGGGGTGGATTTTAGTCAGTAAGTCTGAACCTCCCTCTCACCTCGGTCAAGGTGGGAGAAGTCATTAGATGGCATTCCGCAATAAAAAAAATGGTAATTTAGCGTTATCGTCATTAATATTTCGTGACAGTCCACACACTGTTGGACTATGTGCGATTTGTATAGAAATAGATAATGCTATAATCTCTATTCTTCGCATCACAAACGTGTGAGAAACAAAATCGTCATCTTTACAGACAAAAACCTCATCTTTACAAAAAAAAAAAACTATTTTAATTAATCCAAAAATATTCTTTTACAGTCATTTTGAACTCAAATGACAATATAACCTCTTTCCCCTGTTACCATGCACGTCCATACAGCTTTAATTTTCAGTGTCCACACTCTAAAACAATGAACGTTGAATACCTTAATGAAATTCCAGGAAAATCCCCTTTGCAAACCTCAAATTATTCTCTAAACTTTTTGCTCAAATCCATCGACCTGTGTTTTAACGAGCACCTATTTTTAATCAGGTCATTGAACCCGAGAGCTTAATCCAAACTAGGTACCACAGCCTGGAAACAGTCTTTTGTTTCAGGTCAGCATACTACCTATTATAACTATTAAAGTTACACGAATGAAATGCCGTGGAATTAATGGTACAATTGATAACTCTTTCCCTTTCTCTTTTCTCTTTTATAAAAAACGTTACCCCACACCACCTATTTTCTCATATATCTTGGTTGCGTTTACAAACATGTACAAGTTCACATACACTTGACACCCAGACCCGAAACAACAATTTGTGGATCACACAAAGAGTTGCTCCCGCTACCCGTTGCGCGGCAGCCAGTTGCCCAGCCATCGCACTAACCGTGCAGTCGAGTCAACTATGTTCGTCGATCACTGGTCTGGTTTAGTAATAATAAGAGAAACAAAGGGATTTAGGTTAGCCTCCACACTTCAGCCAAATCGATACGAATTTCTGTTGGTCACGTTGCCGTCTCAGACTGTTTATTCTCGACTAAGATGATTGTATACTATTGAACAATAGATTTGGTAGCTATTCAGAAAAGGGAATAGAAAGATGCATGAACCTTGGAAGCATACAAAAATCATTTTCATTGATATTTGAGTCATCAATAAAACAATGAACTGGAACAATATCGACCAGTTGGCACGTTGCCGTTGGCCACTATGGGTCCCTGGTGTGATTTGAAATTAGTCAAGTTACCTCGTCAAACAGTTACGTGTGTCAGTTGTACAATATGATTTAACATTTCTTATGAAATAAATCAATACTAAAACCACACAGAATATCGATTAAAAATGTTCACCCACCTAAATCGAGTACTACGTTTGAATCGATACTAATAATATCACGTTACTGTGTGTTTAGTCAGTGCATTAGTAATGACGAAGACATGAGTATTCCGTCGTTCTAATAAAAGTATAACATGGCTACCTCATGCCCTGGTTCCCACACCTACTTCTACGTGTGATTATAGGGCAAATAGGTATATCGCCGCAAAAATATCACTCTGGGCGATATTTATGGAATACCATTATAATCGTTTAATTCTACTTCGTGCGAAAGGGTTATAAAAGGATCCTAACTATTTAAACTTAATATAGTTTAAAACCAATCTGTAACACAGTCTTACACAAAAGCTAGAACAAATATTTTAAATCGAATCAAATTTTAAAACACTCACTAAATTAATTTAAAGTAACAATTATTCTACCATCTTGCATCGTAACTAATATTCTACTACAAATAATAAACTCAACAAAAACATTAGAATATAGTCCAAAACTTACCTAAAACAAAGTAACTAAAACTAAAAAGAAAACCAATCATTTCAGTCCCCCCGCTCAGGCTCATTTTGAACTCCGAGATAGCTATGCAAATCCTCTATCGCTTAGCCAGCTTGTGTGACGAGCTACATAAGCTGTTAGCGGTAACTGGCAGCTTATTGGAAGCAGCTTCGGGTGGGGTGAACGGGCATCGGTCGATAGTGACCCGACCTATGAATTATTTCTTAGTGCATAGTGAGCGAAGGACTGATTTGGATAATATACGGCTTATACGGATTTTAGGAGATTAGATTGAAGTATTTTGATTTGTTTCCCTTATCCGTGTGAGAAGAGGACTTTGGTCAGCAGGGGTCACTTATAGACTGTTGATGATGATGATTTTGATCTGTCTTTAAAAGTTTTTGAGTTTTTAAAACGTTAGTACTAGAAAATAATCACTAAAACGTGTGTTATTCGTCATATTCTTATACCTATATCATTGAGATATGACTCCAAAAAAACATAGGGTCAGAAGTCAGATTTTTTTACAGAATATTTGTCCTGTTAATTAACGAAGAATAAAAATGCTGATAATAATTCTATTTAGGTTAAGCTCAGCATTTATATTAGAACTCTCATCATTAACAATACGAATAAGGTAAATATGAGACCACACAATTGTTATAATTCTCATTCAGGGCTGAGTTAAATATCACGTTCGTGAGTCCGCTCTTAATTTTTCAAAACCCTGTAGAGAGAAACATAATGAAGTATATTATAAATAATGTTTATAAAGAGAAAATACCTGAAAATCGGGGTGACCTACTTTGGAAGTTACCAACTCATCCCCCTGTTTAACGCGAAGTAAAATGTACGGAGTATAAACAACGAAATGAGTAAAAAAGATGATTACGTCAAATGTGGCGTAAAGATAGGCGAACATCTATGCATACTTAACATGACATTAAAAATACGACATAAAATATATTTGGTACAGTACTTAAAACCCATATTAAATGTGTCACCAAAATAAAATGTTTTTGCGTTTTATAGATGGCGCCACTAGCGATTAAGGTCAAACTAAGTCTATTGCTGTGGTTATAAAAAGATTTCATGGTTAAACTAACTGGGTCTAAATATTAAATGCTTATTCTACCTCTAGACTCCAATTAAATACTCCCCAAGTGAAAAACGAGAATCATTGCAGCTCGATTGTAACCACAAAATTGACAAAATAAAAATAAACTTGACAAAAAAAATGAATCAACACGCACAAACATTAATGAATAAAAATTCATCGCCATTCATTAAAAATAAAAACATTCGAAAACTTTTCAATTCGTCAGGGCACGAATGAAATTTTATTTCCTTTTGGAAGTGGGAGGAATTTAAAAAGTTGTCGTTGACACCGGCAGTTCCGCAATATGACGGAACTGTCATTAGCAGGCTAACGCCACGGGTGCAGGGTTGTCACCAGCCGGCTTTAAGGAGGAAGCGGTGAAATAAAATAATCTTTTGAGTATCCGTTGAAGCCCTAGCTCAGGAATTGAGAATTTTTAATGTTATTTTTTTTATGAAAATCCGGTAATCGAGCAGACGTATTACCTGATGGTAAGCAATCGCCGCCGCCCATGGACACTTGAAACACCAGAGGCTTTACAAGTGCGTTACCGGCTTTTTGGGAGTTAGGAATTTAAGGGTTGTTGTTCGGGAATGGGGATGGGGAAGATTGGGAAGGGGGGAATTGAGCCTCCGTAAACCTCACTCACACAACGAAACACAACGCAAGCGATGTTTCACGTCGGTTTTCTGTGAGGCCGTGGTATCACTCCGGTCAAGCCGGCCCATTCGTGCCGAAGCATGTCTCTCCCACATTTGTTACGATAAAATGTTCGACGGTGAGGAATTGTGTTGGGATTTTGTGTAATTATCTTATGTCTATTGTGTATTTTATTTTGAGCGATCGATAACCAAAATGCTGATTTAAGTCACTCTAAATTAAATACAATGATGGTTTAATACAATCTTCTCCCATGGGTACCCAGCATAATGTAATAGGATTAGGAAGATTCTACATTCGAATTATTTTACACAATCATACTAGTCAATCCAGTTCAGTTGGACTAAACAAATCTGAAAAATTTGGTCTGTCAGATGGTTTTCCATGTTTAGAATGTGTCATCAGCAACTTAATTAGAAACAAGCTATTAAACATGTCAATTTTCAAATATATAATTTATTATACATATTTTAGGGAACAGCGAGTAAAGTTCCCTAAGAAAAGGAGGATCCTCCGACCAGGCGAGGTGATCGTGCCTGGCGGGCTTTCTGCCCAACTGTTGTTCGTTGGGATTTTCTATCCGTGTTAATTCGCATGCAAACTTCATATGTGCGATGCAGGATATTTGTGACGTCATCCATTGATTTGCTCGTCGATAGTCTATGTGCGACTTCTGTCATCTGTCACTTGTCAGTGTCGCCACATCACTCCCCCCCAAGACCGGAGGTCGTTCCTGTTGAGACAGCTGTCGATGCTTGGGATGAGCGGTGCCAGAGCCAGTGTAGAAATTCCCTAGTTCCAGTGAGTCGGAACTGTACCGCTGAATGCCCAGTGAGTCGGGTGAGCGGTGCAGGGTGATACTCCAGTGAGTCGGAGTAGTGAGGCTCGCAGTGTCCCACGGTGAGTCGGGGAATTGATGCTGCGAGGGTAGGTGCGTAGTGGCTGGCGTCTGCGTTGACGGGAGGAAGACGTCCTCAGACCGTGTGCAGAGTGCTGTGCCTAGACGCTGATGAGGCCGTAGGGAAGAACCAGGCTGCATATCTTCGATGTAGCGTGTGGTGGTCCCTGATGAGGCCGAGGATGCTGGTTGGCTGCGACTTGATTACCGCTCAGCGGAGAAGTGATGGGTGAGGGAGATGGCGATAAGGATGACGGTGCTGATCTGCTCCGTGAAGGTTGGTTTCAATCACGTCGGGGTCACCACTTTAGGGAACAGAGAGTAAAGTTCCCTAAAAAAGGAGGATCCTCCGACCAGGCGAGGTGATCGTGCCTGGCGGGCTTTCTGCCCAACTGTTGTTCGTTGGGATTTTCTATCCGTGTTAATTCGCATGCAAACTTCATATGTGCGATGCAGGATATTTGTGACGTCATCCATTGATTTGCTCGTCGATAGTCTATGTGCGACTTCTGTCATCTGTCACTTGTCAGTGTCGCCACAATATAAATCCACCTTAAAATATTAATAATAATATATTAACTGCAGTGAACCAAAAATCACTACGAGTATATATTTCATTTCACCATACAGTATACATATTTTTACAAAAAACTTTTGGCTAGTATACCTATATATAAAGCCGTGCATTTTAGTGTGGAGCGTTTAATAAAATACAGCTATATGTGTCTCGTATAACAAGCTATATGTACAATACAATACACACACTAGTAGTTCCACGCGTGCCAAAAACTGGCGAGAGTCATAAAATCGAACCCTGACCTAGAAGTTCGGGCTCTCTGGTTGGCCTGTAAATGTTTATTTATTTAGTTCCTAGATATGTATTGTGTACTATGTATGGAAGGTTCTAAGATAATACGGTTAATTTATCGCATACGTATCTACTATTTTTCATTTTGTCAAATCAATATTCACACTTGGAAAGGGGGGTCAAGATTGCAGTAAAACAAAATCATGTTTTGAGATTCAAATATTTAGTATTTTATTTGGCTGTAACGACACTCCAAGAATAGTACCTAAGTGTGGTGTCACCAGAGCTACGGACTTCCTAGTGGGTTTACTGGGGCTCAAGCTCGATAAGCAGGAGTAGGAATAGGGTGGTTTTTAGTCTTTAATCAGTAAGAGTCTGACACTTCCTCTCGCCTAGCCTAAAGCGGGAGAAACCATTATATGAACTTCCCTGCTCAAAAAAAAAGTAATAGTATCATTTTCTAACGAATTTAACAAGCTCCATGTAACCAAAATTCCGTGCTTAATATCTATCGATCTGTTTATAAACATTCCTCCAGTTTAAATTACTAGAACACTACCCAATAAAAGAAACAAAAAAAAAATGTTCAAGCCACTTCCCAGTAGTAGCAACCCTGTGTGTCACCCAGGTTATTTGGGCCAGCACTCGAGCTAATGGCAGGTTGGACGCGGACGAAATGCTTTTCATAATAATTACCCGGATATCGTTAATTATCATTTTACTGGTCATTATGGATTTCCGATAATTTTCCACTAAGTTTTCTATAGACGATTTTGTAAGCAAATTTTGTAATGTAAGCTGTCAAAACAACATTTAAAACTGATTTCGGATTTCGAAGATTTCGGTAATTCGGTCTTAGAAATGTATTCACGGAATCTGTCACTCTGGCTGTTTCGTTTTGTGACTTTGTTGTATTATTAAATGTAAGTATTTAATAAGAATTACTAAGTATTTTGTTGGCCATAGAAAGGTCAGAATGGAGAAGATTGGAGGAGGCCTTTGCCACCTGGCAAATGGATACGCAGAAGTGGAGAAAGAACGCAATGATAACTTTAAATAGATTTTTATTTTGTCATGTCCAAAAAAGGCTTTAAATTAAATAAATAAATCAAAGTATTTTATAATATTATTTACATATAAATATACAAGTTTATAACACCATACTCATATCACGTAAGTCACTATTGTTCATAGTCCAAACATTAGAAAATAAAAAATATGTAAGTAATTAACTACTGAACAGATTATAACAACGATAATTTTGATAATAATGAAAGCCTTTATATAATTCTGGCCTATTTACAGTTACTCTTCCTCCTTTAAAAATGCAACAAACAAAGCCATGCAAGTATATCTCTTCATAAACAGCAATATAAAGTTCTAATTACAATGACCGACTAAGTCAAGTGTATGCTAGTATTGTATGCCACTTGTAAGAGTCTCCTTCGAACAATATTGCCCATAGCTCCCTATGTCGGTCACTTTACGACTTATGCTAAAAGTGGCGTTAGGGGCCCCTATATTGCTCTATTAATCGGAAACTATCTTAATATGTGCAATTTATTAGCTTTAATATGGATCAACAGTTGACATTTTATGTATAAAATGATCCAAGTTTTATATTGTCTTGGATAAATTGTGTTTTTTTTTCAACAACTGTTATATTAATAAATATATATTTGACCCAATTATCTTAGATATAAAAATAGCTATTGCTAAATGCCAAAATCATTGGAATTGAAAACGAGACATGACTACATAATATTATGATAAAAGCGACTGTCGACATGCATTCATTAATTTGATTCTAAAAATCGATAAAAGAGGAACGATAACATATTGTGCTCTACTTACTCCTTCGGGGATAAAACGCGTGACGTTGCTTTAAAAATCGAAGAGCATTCAAAATATACGAAATTTTAAGAAATTATAGAACTAAAACTCCTCTAATTTTGGAACACAAAACACTAATTACAACCTTCAAAAAGAACAATAGATGTTTACTACCAAACTAACTAGACAAAATTCTCGATAAAAATATGATAAAATCAGTGAAAAGATCACCATTTAAGTAAACACAAAAACTAATTACACGTACAACACAACGTCTTTCCATTACCTTCTTAATTAATGTAACGAGCTTTAGTTCATAATTTTTATTAATGAGAAAAATAGCATATTGCCTTATTAATGTACACTGAACAACAAGCGTGGTAATATTACAAGGTTAATAATTTTCTTGGAGCAAATTTTCTTAGTTTTGTATCTATTGGGAATTTTAAAGCAATATTATAATAATTGTGAAATAATAATGGCTAGTGTACGCTTATTATAATAGTGAGGTTTTATTTTATGTACCTTTTTTATGGATTTAGCTTTAGCTACGTGTACATAATCTGTATATATAAAAATCAATTGCTGTTCGTTAGTCTCGCTAAAATTCGAGAACGGCTGGACCAATTTGGCTAATTTTGGTCTTGAATTATTTGTGGAATTCCATAGAAGATTTAAAAGGTTAGAACAAAATGTTTGAGGCGATACGAAGTTTGCCAGGTCAGCTAGTCTGTAATATAATAAGTAAATATTTGTATTTGTATATCCTATATTTTGACCTACTAGGTCCAAAATGTTCTATAAGTTCAAAGGACCTTAAGTAAACAAAGGAAAATATCTAATTCTTACTTTGTCAATTACGATTTACCGCTTCTTTTCATTTATTTGAAGAATATTTCTTTTTGCGTTTAATTATCTAAAATTTATTTTAAATAATATTAATTATAAAACCGATTCGAAAACACTTTTGTTATTCATAGTACCCAACGTTCATTATGGAAGCTGCCTCCCGCTCGAAATTAATACACGAACTGGTGTGTAATAATCTCGCAACTTAGTCGAATCAAGGTCATTGAACCTACTCGTGCGTACCTGTGTACGTCTACTGTAAATTTCATACAACCGTAAAAAGAAAATTATAATCTTTTTACGTGTGAATTTTTTATCTGACACGAACAGATGAGCTTGGCTTGTTATTACGAGGATTTTTCTAGAAACAGTTAGAATGGAGCGTATTTGAAACAGATATAACTGTTACTGACATTCCTGTTTTGGGCAAAGAATGATTGAGATTCTAAAAAATGATCTATGTTTCATTAGGATCCATTTAACAATTTAAGAGTGATAGAATTATAGAATCCATCTAAACGTGTGCCTTTCTGTCCATGAAGGAATGATCCATGAAGGATCATTTATCGAGGAAACACTCAAAATCAACACACATAAGTCTCCACGCGTCTACACTCAGCGTATCACGAGGGTATCGGTCTCTATTGCTAATTTATGCTGAATTATGTACAAACAGAACGACCATGATATTGTTAGCACATGCAAATTTGCCTAATAAGGCTGTTCAACCAACTATTGGGCACTAAACTGCAAATATGTTGTACATCAACAATATTGTGGTTCCATGACATGCTATTTGCTCGATGCCTGGCTGGGCTTGCGGGATAAGCGCTATGACATACCGCTGCTCGGGTCTGGAGGCTTACTCTTGAAACCAATCTCAATGTTGATACAATTTCAATCCAATGGAATCTCAATAATTATTCAATGTCAAAAACTATACATCCTCAATAGTATCTGCTATCAATAGTGACTCAATAGTAGCTGCTAAGATAACATTCGGAGTATGGAATATAAAACCAAACTCAATAATATTTAGATCATTTAATATCCATGCAATACGGATGTATTGGGCACTAGTGTTGCAACTCAAGAGTACGAAATTTCACAATATCAATGTCGATCGATCGGAATTGGATTCAAAAGTAAGGCCCCAGAGCAGAAGTTGGAACGGGTTCTTAGTCAGTAAGAGAGGAAATCAGAGGGTGTCAGAATACTCTTTATAGTCTTACAATGTTTTCATTATTGCAGCCATTGGAAATCCTACCTAAAAGGAGTTGCAGTGGTTTTTGGAAGGTTGTGGCGGACTTGTCCTAGTCCTTCTCGCCTCATAATGGGCAGGAGGAGTCTTTAAATTATTTGCCCTTCTCAAAAACCACTATTGGGCTCTAAACTAAACAAGCAATGTATATCAACAATATTGCGGTTCTATGTTATTTGTTCTAAACTGGTGACGTAATAGTTTTTGGTTACGTCATGAGTGGGTGAGATTGAATGGCTTGTGGTTGTGTGTGTGTTACATTATAGTTACATATTCGTGTGTAAACACAATCTGATAGTGATATACGTTCAAAATGTTTGATGAGAACGTTGAACCATTGTATGAATATATGTGAAGCATAGTACAATACTGGATTCCGGTTACTCAAATTTGAATTCATTGCAATAAGAATTAAAGACGGTTTTCACAAAGTATCGATTGTACAGTTTGCTTAAGATGTATCAGACCAATACTAAAGTAAAATATTGGATAGATTTACACGAAAACTTAAACATTTACTTTTCTCGATTGATTCAGAAGTTTACTTACGATCCATCACTGAGCGTCACCCTTCGAATAGATTTAGATAAGGGAGAGGGTTGACCGACGAAATAGTTTAAAGTGAACTAAAGTGTACTTTCTTGAACAGTGCGTAAGGTAAATATTTGGTTATCTCAAATCCTGTTGTAATTAATTCAAACTACCAGTTAAATGACATTATTTGAATAATGCTAACTATAATACACAAACTTTCTGAAAATTAAAACTCGTCTACGCAATACTGTTATTAAAATCTTTTTCTTTCTTTGTCTGTGAGACCGGGTAGTTTAAAAAGTAAGAACATTTTTACACTGTTTATCGAATTACGTTTATATTTCGAGTAGCTGGCTTAATGCACGCCCTCACCCATTCGTTCAACCCGCAACAGCGGCGCGTACGCCCTATTTTTATGTCCTATCTATGTCATATAACGTCTTTTATTTTCTATGTTTATATTTACGTCATTTTATATCCTTTCTATGTCAATGTCCTATTTTATATCCCAGAGAGAGAGAGAGAACAGAGAGTAATGTTCCCTAAGAAAAGGAGGATCCTCCGACCAGGCGAGGTGATCATGTCTGGCGGGCTTTCTGCCCAACTGTTGTTCGTTGGGATTTTCTATCTATGTTTATTCGCATGTAAACTTCACATGTGCGATATACGATATTATGACATCATCCGTTGATTTGCTCGTCGGTAGTCTATGTGCGGCTTCTGTCATTTGTCACTTGTCATGTGTCGCCACAATAGCATGAACAATATTAAAAAAGAAATACACGGAACACAAAACCACTGCACAGGAGACCAGGGTCACCGACTATATAAGACAAATACACGTCACCAGCGGCGGGTTCAAAGCAGACACACATAAACCCTGCAACTACCTACCTGTACATAGAAACACAAGCTACCTATACCAATATTAAACCCATACATTTCCCACATCTAAGCTAAACCTAGTACATAGTATAGTACATACTGAACATAACTCCACGAAGTACTTTCCACCCAGAAACACGGACTTCTCCATACACGTGGGAATTAAGGCTTTTAATATAAAAGCAAAGTTACTTCCATCGAGAAAGTCTTACCTAGTACATGCCACACGTCTAGTTATATATGTATATCCAGTATATCATGGTCTCTTTTTGTATGAGCCTTCCGCACATTTGGCGGTCAGCTTATACTGGTTTTGCATAGGTTGATGTGTGTATAGGTATATGTCTGGAGAAGAAAATACTTGAAAGTCGTGTTTTGAGGGCGAAAAAGGTCTAAGATCAGAGTTTAGGGATAAAGTTTGTTACTAAAACGGGTTAGTACATAGGTATATGTATAATGTCGAGCACATACAGGGAATGTAGCTATACTGCTCAGACTTACGGTTGATATTTGAACATTGTTGTATTGTATTGTAACAAAATTAGAAGAAAGAAAAAAGCAGTTTATTTGTATCGTTACAAGAGATTGCAAGCAAAACAAAAAAATAATAAAAAAAATCGACACGGCGCAAAAAGGCCAGTGCTGAGCTAAGCGGAATATCTCTAGTTACTCGGTTTTTTTTTCTTTTTATTTCGCGTGTACCTTAACTTTACTGACTAGGAATTCACCTACGCAGTCTAATTTTAGTAGATAGCGGGTTGCCGGGACTCCGGTTTGAAAAGCAGGAGTAGGAACCGGGTAGTTTTTAGTCAGTAAAAGTCTGACACTCCCTCTCACCTTTCCGCGGGAGAAGACATTGGATGATTTTCCCGCCTCACAAAAAAATTATATTATTATTTTGGGTTAATAAACCAATCAGCTTAAATGTTGAGTTATTTTCTACGAACTGCCGTACTCAGAGACATTTAATGATTACTCAAAGTATTCCTTAGTAACGATTTTGTTCCTAAAACAATTGCGAAGTACTCGATTTGTTGACCATTAATTGACTTAGTACGGCGGTAAGAATGTAATATTTAGTTTGCATAACGCATAAAGATCTTCAAAACAAAAGACGTAGCCACATCACATTTCCTTTCAAACAGCGTAAGCCATGTAGTTGAGGAAGAAACGCAATAAATATACCAGATTTATTAAGGAAAGAAAAACCTAACAGTTTTTGTTTACCTCCCAAAGTACTGTCTCCACTGCCTATTATTATAGTGAGTGTGTACAAATCTGTGAGGATCGTGCAAAAACTCCTGGACTGATTCTGTTTTCATATTTGTTTTTGTGGACTGTGTGACTGGCTCGGTAATCTTATATGACTTTACTAGGAGTATATCTGACTCGTTCATTTAAAATGACGTGTAAGAACAACTGATGACTATGAGATCTTGTATTTCAAGTATTACGATATTACATTAAATCTGATTTCGGTTCCATTATAAAGTTAACTAAAGAGATATCTCACTAAATTTATATTATTGTTACTATATCAGTATAAGTTTGCTTTACGGCTCTGATTGGCCAACTCTAATAAACAGAGCGTCAAACGCATTCTCGTTTCGATTACTTTAAACATAAAATAAACTCGTGCTAAGGGTACAGAAATGTCAAGAAAACGTCTATTAAAGCTGATTAAAGCCATGGTCGTCTCAGTGCCTTAAGAGTAGACTATAGACTAACTATTTTTCAAAATAAACCAAAATATAATGGTGCGTTAAGTATATTTAACATTGAACCACGGCTGAAACGTTTATCATAAACCATACAGAATATGATAAGCATAAAACTATTCCTTTATAATGCAAGTTCACTTCAATGTTTTATTACACACGTCTGTACCTATCTCGTACTCGTTTTCATATTCCCAAAATTTGAGCTCCAAGCAATTACAAACTAATAATTGTTTTGCAACAGTTGCGTTGTTGCGAATACAATTTATGTTACATAACTTCTACTACATTGAGTTTTAATATTAAAAGTTCAGTTTAGTTTAGGAAACACGCTAAGTACAGTTTATCATTAACATGGGTGTGCCTCAAGGCAGTATTTTAGCCCAACTCTATTTCGTTATATTAATGCTTATGTAATCTAAATATTCCTGTCAAATACTATCATATGCAGTGACACCACAAACCTTTTTACTTACGAGACATTTAGCTCTGCTCAAAATGCTTTAACCTAGTTACTCACTGGCTCGCTATCAATAAGTTAACATTATGCAGCCAAAATTTACATCACTTACTCAACACAATTTCTCAAATCCCTAATAACTTTAATATTTACGCTCATTCTTGTTCCGCGTTTTTAATTGTTCCACTTGTCCAAATATATCCAAAACTGACACAATAAAATACTTAGGCATAACAATCGATCAAAATTTAACTTTCAAAAAACACATTTTTAACTTAACGCAAAAGACTAGAAAACTTATTCATATTTTTAAAAACCTTAGACATGTTACATGCTGGAAAATAATAAAAACTGTGTATAAATCACTCTGTCAATCTATTCTCTGTTATGGCATTTCTATTTGGGGTGGCTCCCATAAATCTCACTTCCTTACAGTCGAAAGAGGCCAACGATTAATTCTAAAAGTAGCACTATCCAAACCCAGACTCTACCCAACTACTTCATTGTATAAAGACAGCAACGTCCTTACAGTTAGACAACTCTATATACTTGACATCATCCTCAAAAAGCACGCATCTATTGATCTCCCTTCAATCCAAAACAAACAAAACAAAAGAAGATACTTTGATGTTTGTAATCCAGTTCCAGTCCACACATCCTTTGCCCAGAAATTCCTCAACTATAGAAGCAATAATTTATACAATAAAGTAAATAAAAAACTTGAAATCGTTAAACTGTCCAAATTAGAATGTAAAAAAAAGTTACTCAATGGCTTTTAGAACTAGATTACGAACAAACAGAACAACTACTCACTACTTTATGCTAGCGCATGTCAATCACACATTCTCACAACATGGCATACATGCATGCGTACATCACTTCACACACAAATATGTATTACTTTTAACACACACACCCAGTTTAACACACACACACATACATACACACACACACACACACACACACACACACACACACACACACACACACACACACACACACACACACACACACACACACACACACACACACACACACACACACACACACATACATACACACACACACACATACAGATTGGTACTTTTTAAATTTTATTACTAATATTTTTTTATCTTTTTGTTTAGAAGAAGTTTTATTTTTGTTTATTCACGTTTTTTTCATATAAATTTATATAATTTATAAAATAATCGTCCATATCCGTCCGAGGAAAGGCCATGAGCCCATAGTACAGGTTTTCCTAGTTTGGGTACCTGAATCCCACCATTACACCAGTTATGTTAGGACTCAAAATTTATTATATTATTAATTATTATTATATAAGCTTAGTTTTAAGACCAATGTCTGTATTAATATGGTGGATAAAGCACATATCACACTTTAGCGGTACCGTTCCAACTCAGCAATAAACTTGTTATTTAAAATTGAACCTTATGTCGTGTGATATAATTCATAACATCAATACAAGAACGCTGTAAGCGCGTGGCCCACGGGCTGGCAGTGCGCTTACAGCATTTTCGTATTGTTTGCAAAACCATGCCGTGTCTGTACCATTCATGTATGCGATAATGATAGTATACGCATAGGTAACCGCCTCCTTGATCATCGTTGCGAATAATCAAAATAAGATTTAAACCTCTTTTAATCATTTATAATTTGTACCAGTTCACTCATTTCACTATTTCAGTCCACTCATTTACAGAATCACCAAATATCCCAGCTAATACATAAAGGATCAATTCTGTTTTCGAATGCATATCATCATTTCTGTAATGCGTTCAATCTAAATTCCCATTGCCATCACTTTGTTGACATCGCGAGCGTAACGCGTAACGCGTACATTACATCCCGTACGCAATTAATCAAAATCGTCCAAATTGTACGTCAAACAGCGTTTGCTTGTATGTTTGTTTATTTAGTGATGGATATTAAGATTATGTGTTGTATTGTGTGGTGGTTTTAGGTTTTAATGATCGTTATTCAGTGGTTGAATGATCAGAAGTGCTATTGCTGAGAAAGATGTTTCGTTCTTATTATCATTAACATCCCGTGTCCACTATGAGTCTATGGACCTCTACAAAAGAAGGGTTTGCTATAATATCCACGCTATAAGACAAGAGGGAACGGAAGGGAAGTATTAATTAAGACTCAAAACTTCACTACGTTCATTAATTCTTCCGATTCATCAAAAGAGGTTACATTGTATATAAAACCTTATATAAAATATTATGTGCAGTGCACCTCTCTTTTCGGAAATAAAAACGTGTTCGTATGTGTCAGTCACTAATGAAGATTCTTTTTTTTACCCATATAATAAAAAAATATATGCCTTTCTGCTCATCCCTCCAACAAAACAAGGATATGTTGCAAAAAAATACGAAATAAAGAATACACGTGTACGAAAATGATTTCGTTTTCCAAATTAAAAGTAAGATTTATGTGCACAATATAAATCAAACGTGTTTATCCCGGGTTCCTATTGTAACGTCACGCGTAGAACTCGCAATAATTTACTGAATGTATTGCAAATTAAACCAAAGTGCTTCGTACTTCGAAACTCATATGTATTCGAGTGAATTACTGAACCGAGTCTGTATTCTGTATCTTCAAAAGACGAGTTAATTGAGAATCAATATTGTCGTTGTTTGCTGAATTTTAGGCTAAAATGCTCGCTTTAGTTTTAAATAATAAAAATTTTGTTTGGTTACTTATAGTAGGTACTTTACGTAGGGGTCAAAACAGTGAATGAGATGGCATATAGCACATCACAGTACTTCGTTTTAACAATGAATAAGCCATTCAATAAATAACTCAACCCCGAAAATCGAACCTTAAAACACAAAAGGCAAGAACACATTTTCAAAAAGGCATTTTAGAAGCCTCAATTATTAGCTGAACCGTAATTTTAATTACTTTAATCGAACTATATCTCGGAGCTCTTAAAAGGGGAAATGTTAAGGACATTTTAAGGAAGAAAATTTAATAACTTTAACGAAAGGGATCAAAATGGAGCATATTTCCAACGCGATCGAAAGTAACAACGCTCTTAGTGTGGCCGTGAGCAAAATTACTTAAGGAAATGATAGGAAAATGATGAAATAAGAGTAAGAGGAGAAAAGTTGGCGAGGAAATCATAAATTAATTAACAATGAAAGGCTTGGAGTGCAGCAATTACTTTAAGATTGCGACTCCTATGCCACGGGCAGTGAGCCAACGGCGGCGACCATTTTATAATTATGACTTATTTCATTAATACCCCGGTACGTGGTGCTGCTTGAATTGTCTCGCAAATTAATGCAAGCTGCTTCGCGCAAACAGACTGGAAATATTGTTTCAATTTTGTAATGAATCTGTCTGTTATGAAGTTTACTTGGATTCCTTTCTTTTTTTTTGCAATCTACAGAGTGGGTTCTTTTTCAATTTTCTTTTACTTGATAGGTAATCATTTTGACTTAACATTTAAACATTTTTGTTATACAATAAAATTGGTTTCTTCGTCGTAATTATTTTATAGTCCATTACTATTTGTTTCCTCTTGACCTTTCTTTATTTTTTAAGTAAATTACTTTCTAAGCCACTTCCGTCCATTAGTACCTAGTTTTGCCTTTTGAAGCGAGCAAAATGCCTGTTTTTGTAAGTAAATAGACTTTTATTACAAAGTACTTTAATGTTAATATCAACCTGGATACACATAATACATACAATAAAAAATATTTCTATGTAATGGAGTACTGGTACAAAAAATTGACCGGTTTCTGTCAAATGTTGCTTTGAGAGGCTAAATGATATTTATTTTTGCAAATAGGGTACAAGATAACAGTTTTACACTTCAATCTCTTAAAAAAGTATATGAGGCCGGCTCTTACTACACCCACACGAAGACTATAATTACCGTACTCAGAGATATTTAATGATTACTTAAACTATTTCTTAGTAACGATTTTATATGAAAAACAAATGCTAAGGGCTGGGTTAAGTAACCATTAAATGATTCTGAGTACGGTGGTAAGAGTATTAAACTCTCTTCAAGATTACGGCAAAATAAATTGCTAGAAACCAGGTATTCCATTCCTAGTATTTTCTATTTTACGAACCATCCGTTTATCGAGGCAGCAATTCGGTTGAACTTCCACAAAAATGCTGATTGGATACAATTTGACCTTGAATAATTTACCATTAATATCAATTTATTGGAACAACAATGACTATTAAACATCGAACTAATTGATTCAGATTGATCATACGCTCGCTGTTCCCAGAACCACATAATTCATTGTTTAACAAAAGGTCATGACTTCTAACCTTTTTGTTTTAATAAGTAAATGTCGCAAGTATATAAGTAGAGGCTTACTTTTAGAATATTATAAATATGTCTTAGCGTAGTACGTGTATGTGTTTTAGTGTAGTACGAACATAATATAAATGAGGTTAGATTTGTGGGTCAGCTCATCTCTCATTCTAAGGACTTGTTTCACCATGTCTGGAGAGCCGCAAATGTATCAAATAACTTTGTATGAAGTATGTCATTTGTATGCACTATCTGTCACATAGGTTTATTGGGCACTTATATGATACACATGCGCTAAGTGTCTAAACATTCATTGGAAAACAAGGTATTTTTTTCTCCCATGTCCTATTTCTATTTCTTTCTTTTTGCAGTAACAGATAAACCTATGTATGTTCCTACTACAGGCAAATACGAATACTTAAACTAAATTGGTTGCCGAGAACAGCCATAAACCAATTGGAAATAGAAAACAAAATGGTTTTATGGAAAACTCTGTATTGTATCTATGTATCACATAACTAGGTAATGATTCATTATACGTTTTACCTAAAACGAGGTTTCAGTAAAATTTTATAAAATTATATAAAACTAATCGGCTTTACTGTGTAAGCCATAATCCGCTTTAAGAACAGATTTTAAAATGAATCAGAATGAAAATTCACGTGAATCGGTTAAGAGATTACTAACTACAAGGCCGTTATATAATTATTAAATTACTTTGCTAATGTAAGGCTTACTGCTATTACTATAAAGTTGATTATCCTACTAATATTATAATTATCCGCTAAAATAAGAAAATACGTACATACGTCGTACGTATGTGTCTTCATAACAATTTTACTAAAAAACTAGTGAACGGACCTGTACTATTAGTACGAGTTTTCTTTACGTTGAACAAAAACGAAACAAGAGCTCGTTCAGCGCTTTGATTGGCTGGTGCGAATGAACCAACCAACCAGAGTCCCAAACGCGAGGTCGTTAAACGTAACACAAACTCGTACTAAGGGTACTGAATAGATAGAAAGGTAGAGAATAGCACAATTAAAGTCTAAAATAACTTATAGTTAACTTTTTATCATATTAACATAAGCAGCTTAATTGGTAGCAATGATATTAACGTGCTATCTCAACCAATTGCATATTCATTGTCGTCCCTCATACAAATAATCCATACATACAAACATAATGACATTCTGATGTCAACCAATACATTCCTGATTCCTTTCCCATTCAATCCGATCTTTGTCTAAGAGACTGCAAAATATCGGGTTAACCTAAGCCAATATTCTCATTATTCTTGAATCCACTTTGAATATCGGATTAAATATATTCTTATTGGTTTCTCTTCTTTCGACTAGTTCGTTTCCATACTGTTCTATGTAGAAATTGAATTATCTTAATGCCTTAGGGCTAAAGCCTTGAACATTGAACCTTAGTAAAATTTCGTACCTGAGAGTTAGGTCGAAGAATTTTGTGTGAATTTCGTTAAGACTATCGGAACTTGATAGCTTCTTAGAATTCAATGATTCTGCTTAGGCGTTGTTTGTGTTAATGACAGTTTCAAGTTTTTTTTTGTCTCATTAGATTTAATTAAAATTGAAGTGTCTGTGTTTGGTATTTGTTTGTATTGGAATTTGATCGCTGATTCTGATATTGACAAGCTAAAAAGAAAATAGATAAGTACTACGAACACATTAGCTATTATATCATCATCATTATCATCACGCTTTTGTTCCCGAAGGCGTAGGCAGAGGTGCACATGCCACTATACAATGTACACTCACTTTTCACAATGTACCTATGTTGTAATGTGGTGGACTCCGATTTAGTTATGCCTATATTGTGTTATTTCGGATTATAATCTACCACTGTTCCAAATTTCATCTCGATCCCTTGTGCGGTTTTGATGTGAAGAAGTAATAAACAAATAAACAAACATACAAACTTTCACATTTATAATATTAGTAGGATTTCTCCAAGACATTTTTTTCGACTTTAAAATATTTTAAAATATAAATATTTTATTCAATTTAAGTGATATAAAATCTACGAGTGCATCTATCTTATAAGAATAATACTCAGTCGATTACATTTCTATTTCTGTTAACAGTAAATTAACTGTGAATTCCCTCAGTATCGCCTCAGTAAATTCAGTAGCAACACTTTAAAACTGTTGCATTGGAACTAATTAATCGCATCACCTGACTCGCTCGATAAGACACTGGTCTTCGCAATTAATTAGGTGAAAGCCTTTTGTAGCCTTCGCGATGAAAATATACACCGTACAGCTATAGCTATAGTCTTACTATAGTCCAAGACTTTCTAAGTGTACGTACTTACTTCGATAAGAAACGTATTCTCTAGTCAAGTTTACTTAGCGCTCCTTTTTTCTAGAATTTTCCTAATGGAAACTGAACTAAATGAAACGTTTTTCTTTTTTTTACCACTTTATTCCAATATTATACTAAGAATTGGACTGAATTGAAAGGTTTTATTTCCGGAAACGTATGTAGAATTGGTTTTAATAGGTTTTTGTTGGTTAAATATTATATTTCTGGCTTACTCACATAATGATTTAACGAGAAACCCGGCTAGTTTCAAGCGATACCAGCGGCTCATATTCATGAGCAGCATTCCGCGAAACACGACGCGGTGACTGTCACGCTGCTACTGTCTACACTACTGCTACTACACGACAGTCGGTCTCGAATCCCTCGTCAAATAATTACGTGAGTAAGCCTAAAAACAAAATTAATTTAATATGTCTCACGAAAGATTTTCGTAAAATAAATTAAGGGTTAATGAGTTACTATATTAGTTTGGTATTTGTTTGAAACAATTCTAATGCTTGCTTGCTAAAAAGGGAATCTGACGGAAACATAAATAGAAAGCGGATTAATTTTGGAAGCTTGACTAACCAACATAGTACCTACATAACCGAACTAAATGTGGTTTCAGACCGGTGACGTAGAAGCAATCGATTGTTGACAATGTTTGGGTAAATTCTATAAGTAAAGACTCTATAACCTTGATTCAAGAATCAGATCTTAAGCATTATGATCCTCTGGAGCTGCGGACTACCTAGGGGTTTACCGGGGCTCCGGCTAGAAAAGTGTGAGTAGGAACGGGGTGGTTTTTAGTCAGTAAGAGTCTGACACTACCTCCCGCCTAGCTCAAGGCGAACGAAGTCATTGGATGATTTACCTACCTCCTTTAAAAAATCATTATGCTCCTCGGTGACTTGACTATTTACAAAAAAAACAATATTGTTTTACATCTTTGCACAATATTAATGAACTTAAAAGTTCTTCAATAAACAAAAAATAGAGATAAATAAAACATGTCATCCAGGTACAAGCACAACCTTTTAAATTAATTATAAACCATTTTACAAATCGTTTGTGGTTTTCAACGCGACCTGTAGTCGTTATATTTTCAGGTCGGTGATAAAAGTAATTGCTTCATAATTGGAGCTATTAATTAAAAGATTTATAACTGTGGCTGGGTAACCAATGAAATGAGTCAGCGCAAAATAGTAAAATGCACTTGTAGTTCATGAGTAGGTATATGTACTACCAAAAATAATATATCGGTTCAAAATTTCCACTGGCCTAAGTAATATGAAAGGATTTTCAGTTGAAAGCAATTTGGATTATTTATTACAGTTTTTACGCGTCACGTCACGAATGCGTTTTTTTATGAATTTTATCTATCGTGTGTGCCAGTGTTGTTGGTCTATTCAGCGTCAATTGATTTGAGAATCTATCTGGACACGTCACGTAGACTTGTTTTCACAACTTTTTTAAGAAGTTGCGTATGATGCATTTTGCTCTATGGAATGGACCAATAACACATAATGGAAAACCTGTAATGATTTAAGACTTAGACTGCCAATAGAAAACTGTTGAATAGATACCGGTGACCACCACGGCGTTCAATGTGTTAAGCGAAAACTGAACTTACTAAATTAATAAGGCAATTATCTCATTTTAAATTCGCTTAAACAACTATTCTACGTCTGCACAACGAAAATTTCAAACTTAGACACACTTAACGGCACGGCTTTTATACCCGAAGGGGTAGGCAGAGGTTCACATTACGGCATGCAATGCCACTGTACAACGTAAACCCACTTTTCACCGTAAGTCCCATATAATAGGGTAAACATTTCCAGACTCCATGCTACTACTGAGAAACTTTCCCTTTTGTCCAATTTCAAACTTAGAATATATCAGAAAAAACCTACAATTCCAAAAGCTTACCATTCAACTATGACATTTGACATTTCATATTCCCACATGGGTTGTAAAACAGACAGAAATTACTTTTGTTGTGTTCTCTTTTTTACGTGTCTGCCTGATACGGCTAATGGACATGTAATGTTTTTGCCCGCAACCTAAATCAAACAGTCTCGCATTACGGTTTATATTTAGAAATGGCGAATATTTTTTTATGAATAGAACGGCAAACCAGCAGACTTGTCACGTGGTAAGCAATCGACGCTTCCAATAGATACCCACAACGTCGTAGAAGTTACAAGTGCGTTGCCAGCATTTTCAGGATGTTAGGAAGAAGGATTAGGCCTTTTTTACGGTAGAAGCTGGTAAACAAGCGGACGAATCACCTGATCATGGTAAGTTGGTAAACAATCGCCTCCACCTATGGACACCCGAAACACCAGAGACGTTGCAAGTGCGTTGCCGGCCTTTTAAAAGTAAGGGATTTCAGGGTTGTTTGATTATGGTAATAAGGCCTCCAATAACATCACTCACACAGTGAAATACAACACAAGCGTGGTATCACGCCGATTTTCTGTGAGGCCGTGGTATTACTACGGACAAATGGGTCACCCATTCGAGCCGAGGCTTGGCTATCCCCCGTTATAAATGGCATCATCAATTATGAATGGCAACCGAGTCTCCAATTTAGGTTTTCTTTTTAATTATTATTTTAGGTTGACATGTGCGTAACCCAAAATAAATGTATGATGAAACGTTAATCGACCAGCCCTATGTATGCAAGACATCTGTCAGAAATGTCAACGGATTTTTAAATTGAATTAGGCGCGAACATTCTATTTTTGAAAAGGACTTTATGAGGTTTTTATTTATTAGTACATTTTTGTGAGTAAATAAATGCGAAGAAAAATATTTTGTACTTGTATTTGGTTTTATAAATAAATAGGTAATATAATTTTTGAAAGTTCCCCTCGGTTTCTCTAAGATTCCATCATCAGATGCTGACTTGGTGGAAATGGGACCCTCTCGGGAGTATAAACTCTCGAACAAAAAAATTTAATTTTGAAAATCGGTCTACAAATGGCGGAGTAATCGGTGAACAAATAAAAAAGAAACAAACATCCGAATTGAGTACCTCCTCCTTTTTAAGTCGGTAAAAAAATACAAATATAGGTACTACAATACTAATCGACAACCAAATTAGACATGTTCTTGTGAAATATTTCGCTTTGATATCTATTCGTTTCATATTGTTATCGACATTCAACTTAATCAATAAATCTTTTCGTAAAATGTGAATAAACATCAACATTATCCTTATCTCCGTCGTCTTATCTCTTAAGGACTGAAATCAGGAATGTTCTTATTAATTTATCTTTATTTTTTTCCTGTTTTCTTTCATTAAAAATGTTAATCTTACACGTGGAAAGCCACGGGCCATGTATGTATATATGTACCATTTACCATTTTGTAAGGATAAAATTATAAGGTAAATTGAAACAGTAACAAGGAATACAGTCATGGTAAAATATTAAAACATACTTATATTATTATTTGAGCTTCTTACTTGGAGCTTTACACCTACTCTATTTCTTCACTCTGTTGAGAAATTATGGTATGAGCTAAATAAACATCTAAAATAACTTGGACAAAACCACAACAAAAAAAAATTAACAAAATGTACTTTATGTATTTTTTTATTACGTTGCCCTACACTAGGATTTTGTCCTGTGTCGTGCGTTTACAAACATAAAATTTTACATACTCAATACTCATAATACCAGACCTAAAAAACAATTTGTGGATCACACAAAGAGTTGCTCCGTGCAAGAATCGAATTCACTACACGATTCGCGGCAGCCAGTTACGCAGCCACCGCACCAAACGAACAATCAGTAAATAAAATACAAAAATCAAATCTCTCTAACCGAAAGTAAAACGTATCCATTACAGCTCTAGCTTACAAAATTAAAGGTACTTTTCCACCAGACAGTTGTGCTATGTAGCTATGCTATTAAGATGCTATAGCTAAACTGTGAAACTATGTGACCGTTTCCACTGACACTAAACTATGTAGCAGTGCGAGTAAAATGTCCTATGAAGATACGCCGCCAAAAAAAGCTATGCGAGGAAAATGCACAGCTCGAGTATGCAATGTATCGATAGTAGGGAAACCAGCACACATCCATAGCACGCATCTTTCTATGTAAAAAACATAGCTTAGCTGAGTCCGTTTCCACCAATGCTAAGCTATGTGTACCAATGAAAATGATTGGTGGAAGTCAAACGCATCCACAGCAACGTAGCATAGCACATCTCTGGTGGAAAACACCCTAAAAAGCGTATATATTAATAAAAAGATTATTCACGAAATTAGTTTAGTTTTAATTATGTTATGTCAGCATCAGTGCTCCGCTCGTTAATTTAGGTCACTGACCTAAAGGACACCTTCCATCTTAATTTTAGTTTTAGTTTTGGCTCCATGCATATCATTAATTGAATTATCATATTCTAAGATTGGGTCGTTAGGCTAAGCTGTTAGTAAGATGACTAAGCACGAGCTTCGAGAGATGAGTAGACTTTTAATGATATTTTATTTAAGAATGTCGTGGTAGTCTGGAGATTTAAGACGCCTGCTTCTCATGTATGAGAGTCTGGGTTCAAAACCTACCAACTGCAAGTACCAATGTGACTTTTTGCGAATTATATGTACTTTCTAAGATTATTTAGATACTGACAAACGGTGAAGGAAAACATCGTGAGGAAACCTCGGCTTATAATTTCTAATTATAAGTTTAAAATCGCCAACCCGCATTGAACAAGCGTGGTAATAAATGCTTAAACTATCTCCGCGTGAGAAGAGGCATGTTATCTGATCTAGGCTGTTGATGATAATTTATGATATCCTTTGTAGAGACATTTTGTGGTGTTGTTACTTGGTGTAATACAGACCACTTAGTAAATAAATAAGAAAGGAATGTTTCATGTTTTCCAAACAAACGTTTACGTAAGTTTATAGTTAAATGTATAGGTATTTGTGTTATCTACTAATACTTAAGATACAAGAACAGATGACTTCTTGGTTGCGCAGAAGCTTTTTGGCGAGTTTTCAATTACATACCTGAAACAAAAGAAATAAATACTTGTAGAAATTGATCATAATACAAAATTATACCAAACTGATTTCACATCATTATATCATTGGCATTCCATTGTCTCTGCCTATCCCCATGGGAGACAGGCGTGAAGTTATGTATTTATATATGATTTCACATCAATATTTTAATGTTTATCTTAAGTCAAGGTCAAATAATATCACACAATTATATATCGACTCGTATAATTCTCACACAAAAGTCTATATCCAAACAAAAGAGGCAATAGTTGCTACAAAAAAAGTGTGCGAAAAAGACAATTTTTCTTGGCACTAAGTGGTACTCGGTGTCGGTAGATGGCAGCGATTAGGAGACGACAAGGTGAGGAAATGGACTATATCTCATTGCGATGAAACACGACTGGCGACGGAAAGAGCCGACTATCGACTTCCCAATGTAGTGAGACTTGCGTACTCGATAACTTCGCTTCCTCCATTCAAATGACGAGCTTAAGATCATAAAGATAAGATGTCATTTTTAAATGACATTCTCTTTATTGAATTCTCTCGATTTAATCTCGATGTTTGAAATGTCTTTGATAATATGAGGTTTTGAGGAAAACTGTTCTCAAAGCCTTGGGAATGTATGTATAGGTTTTACATTCATGTATACGTAATATGTATGGGGAATTGTATGTACTATTTACATATCGTTACTTACGCCAATGCAAGGACACGTGTAACCAAGTCTTGGCAATACCAAGAAACACAATTCCAAAAATCAAATGAAACCAAATACGAATAAATGTATATTGGAATATCTAAACCAATATTGTTTTAATAAAATATTAGCCTTTCAATCAATGTTCAAAAGATAAAAACTCGATTATACAGTCCAACAAAGGCTACGCAGACAGGGTTATTAATGTATAATCAATGGCTAAACACATTTCAAAAACATGGCGTATTACAAATGGCACACGTCCAAATACAGTGAATTGAAAAATGTTACATTAAAAACTCGTTACAAGCCACATTGACATACATTAACCGGCGTTTACGTAGTCACCATTTGCATTGTCAACCGTACCGGTGATATTAACGGAGGTGCGAAAATCATACTTGATACTACGTAATAAAGGTGGTGTCTAAACATTGTTTTCTTTGCTTTGTAATAGGAGTTAGAGATTTGATAGTTTATTTGTCTCGTTCAAGTCTTGAAGAAGAAGAAGAAAAATAACATTAATGGCATCGAAGCAGCCGAGATTAATTTTACAAATTCTATATATTTTTATTATAGTTTATAATTCAACCCACACTAAAATTAAATAAACATTCCACAAGCAAAATTTCCACTATCAGAGGGTTTAGTACGAGTTTGTTTTAGGTTTAATAAGATAGCAATCTGATTAGTTGGTTCATTCGCACCGGCCAATCAGAGTTCCGAACACACTCTCGTTTCGTTTCCGTTCTACGTAAAGCAAACTCGTACTAAGGGTTCAGTATGGAGCATCCAGAACTCACCAAAATGATGATGATTAATGTTGTATGGAGATGTATACTTTAATATATAAACTATGTCGATCAGCACCCGGCTATGATATTCCAAGGAACTGAAACGTCAACCGCATCATCAATTCTCGTCAGGATATAACCAAAACCAAAACCTTACTCAAAATGTATGATAGTAGAAGTAGGTATCCTGCATCATTAATATATTTGTTGGGTATCATTCAAACGATTACTTTCAAAATGCAGTGCAAAAGTTAAGACAAATGACAATGAATTAGAAAGAAATATGTTGGATTAATAATACTAGAAAAATAAACTAAAATGTACATACATAATCTATACATACAAAAATCAATTGCTGTTCGTTATTCTCGCTAAAACTCAAGAACAACTGAACCAAATCAGTTCAATTGTGCCAACTTCGATATTGAATTATTTGTGGATATCCAGTGAAGGTTTGAAAGGTGTGACAAAAATGTTTGAGGCGGTACGAAGTTTGCCAGGTTAGCTAGTAGTAAATAGAAACCAGTGTTAACTACATAATCCCAGCTTTAAAAACTCAAAGTTTAATTACTTTGACTTTATAATGTACTATACAATATACAATAATCCTGTAAATAGAAATATCCTTATTGCGAAATCCAACCTGTTTGGCTTACACACTGCAACCTGCCGCGAGAACCGTACTCGTAATGTCACAAAACTGGGTCACCACAATTATATACCTTAAACGCAGCTTGACACGGTTTAATTTATCTAACAAATTAAATCACTTTTACTTGCAAGTGCTTGATTAATGTTCACTTTACGGTGACTTTAAGGGGTTATACACTATACATGGTACTTTTGATATATCTTAGCAATGATTTGGTAACTAATGGGAGTTTTTTATGGCTTTTTGTAATACATTTCGTCTGTACTCCTGTAACCTGAGAAATACAACCCGGGTCTTTTCAAGGTTAGAGTGAATAGTAAAGCTTAATTTTCGGCCACATCTTCGTTTCACCGTTTTGGTAGTTAGCTGGTTGGTGGCCAAACGCAGAATTATCAACGCTAAAAAAAAGTATTCGTATAAAAACATTTTTTACATAAAAGTCACTAAGCCAACCTACATAAAGTATTTAACATTATGAAACAACATTTTTTAAAACAAAAGTGTTTTTGAAACGTAAAATTTGTTTATTTTTTAAATTTACCTACACCTGTATTGTGTATTTTATTTAAGCATCGAAAAATCGACTTGTTCAAAATTGTTTGGACGCTGAACGCCCTCGAGCATCGGAAGACCGACTAAATTGTTGATCGCAAAAGATAAAAGTAGCTGGTCTGTATCTGCCTTTACATTGAAACTTTTAATGGAGTATCTGAAGATTATTTATGGGCCCAGATTTGCATGTCTTAATATAAATGTCAGTTTTATGATTTAGATCCCTCGAGGATTTGTGTAGGTCAACCAAGTGCCCTGTTATTTTAGGGTTAGGGCCATTTTATAAGCTAGTTAATGAGCTTTGTCAAGTTCCAAGCTTAACTGGTTAAATTCGGCATTATGTCAATGAAACACGTAATTAGGCGTTTCTGTGAATTATAGCGACCCTTTTGAGTATTTGGACATGTTCTAACATGTAAATATGGTTTAATTTACAGAATAAACATTTCTGTGGTAGGCAATGGATACGACGAGAGATTTGTACGTACCTACATCAGAAAAACAAGGACAAACATTTCTAAACCTCAACAAAGAAAAGCTTAGGAACAAATAAACATGACCTACTTACAATCAAGACCTAAATACCCTCTAGACCCAAAAAATACTAAACGTATATGCCTAACACACACTAGTACAATAAACACTAACAAATGACGATCACTCGACAAATCTCATTGTACAATACAGAATTACATTTTCATTTATACAGCATCTAGAGGGTCGTCTAATGCGTCTAAACGACGTACGTAAAAGGAAATCATAAAAACAAGTTACCAATCTTTATTAAACGGGGCCTCAGAGACTCCCTCTACCTTCCATGGTGAACGTTAGCACTCTAAAAGCATATTTTTCTACTTTACTCTCTTTTCCTCGCGTTTTTTCTTTCATTGTACAAACAGCACATCATACTACACAACACCAGTATAACTTCATCCCTAACTGTATGCAAAGTCAACGCAACGCGAGGTCAGGTAAAACTGGAAAATATAGCTTGATGTGAGTCCTCGTCTGCACGTTTATGCGACGTATAAAAGTTCTGTACCTAACGTAAAATATTGCGAACATTTCGTACTGGAGTTACACTTACAAATGGATGAGTGATGTCTCTTGTCTTGTTTCGTAATTTTACTGCGAGATTTTTAGTATACATTCTCATTTACATAGCACTCAATGTTGTGGTTTTGTACGACTGTGATAAATAACTCTAGATTGAACATGATATAATCATCAAACTGTCCTTTTTTCGTAGTAAGTTTTTTCTTAAGTACTTGATATCAGTGAGCTATAATATAGTAGCACTACACAACTATACAGATTATTCACTATTTCTAAAACAAAATTTCATACACTACACTAGGTACACTACAATGACATTAAGTGCGTAAAGCGTACTACGTGTCTACGGCGTAGCACACTCTGCTACGTCGTAGCCAAAATCCAGAATTCTCTACACTTCAATATTAAAATGAGAATATGAGACACCCACTCACAGATAACATAATTTAAAATGTTCATCGAAAAATGTTCTATATTTAAGTCCTTTAACATTTATGTACTAGCATTGTGAAATATATCATCAATTGAATATTTCCAATATTTTCTACCTCAATGAATATTTTAAATTGAAACGATATAAATAGTCTAATCATGTGGAAATCTTATTGGGACTAAAGTATCGATAAGATTTATTATAAACTAAAGTTTTATAAAAAAAATATAAACTTGACAATATTCTTCTTAACAAGGAATAAACGACCTTAACAGAGCAAAAACACGTATCAATGTCGAAAAAAAAAATATTTTAAAACAAAACAATTATAACTGTATTCTAATTTTCAAACAAAAGAACACAACATAGAAAATGTAACGAATTAATATTTAAATTTGGAACGAAATAAAGATAAGGACACACTAAAAGATATCGGTCGAACAATGTCGACCAATCAGATAAGTCGAAAGCAATTAAAACTGTCTCTGAACTTTGTCCTTAGCGGCAGTGCTAAATGGTACACCGAAGTCGATTCAATATACCTTTTTATAGTCTACTACTACATAGTAAAAAGAGGTTCAATATGATTCCTACTAGACCTAAGTACAAAATATTGTTAATTGCATTGTATTTATATTCTAACTGTGTTAATATTGTGAATGTGGTGCTTGTCTGTAATTAACATAAGCATAAATGATCTTATGTCCTCATCTTGTTTTTTTATTAATGATGGTGTTTATTCTATTGATATGCCTTAGTAGTAATCAATAAATTAATTTCTTCTAAAAAATATAGAGAAAATTTATATCCGAATACAACATAGATTTTTATTTTATTTCTACTAGTCGTTGGTAACGTACAGACATTAAACAAATCATAATCATGGTTAAATAACCCAATTACGTAGACTGTTCAAAGATTCATAGGCAATGTGTTGTAAAAATAAATCTATACTTTACATAACTTTATCAATGGACTCACAAGGTCACCTCTAAGAAAGTTCTTATAAACAGAACAAATACAAAACCTACACTAGTCACTAGCCACACAACAAACGATTTTTCACACTAAAAGAGTCGAATTTTCAACTAACGTCAATCGAAGTTTGTCATTACCAAACTTAGAGTTGACCTAGAAACTGGTACACTTACGTACGTTCCGAAGTTTTTCAATAAGAACCTTCAAAAAGGTAGACAAAATGGCCAAGTTTGTTTACTGCGTCCTTCACATGGTGTTACTTGTTATAAGGGTGTTAAGGACATTTAACACATTTCACGTTATAACTCAATCGCTATGTGAGTTAATAAAGAAGCAGTACCCTTTGTTTTGAAGGGGAGAATCATCCAATGACTTCTCCCGCTTTGGGCAAGGCGAGAAGGAGAGTCAGATTCTTACTGACTAAAAACCACCCCGTTCCTACTCCTGCTTTTCGAGCTGGAGCCCCAGTATACCCGCAAGGTAGTCCGCAGCTCCGGTTCGCTTAGTATGAGATTATTTTACGTTACGAGAGCGCGTTCGGCGCTCTGATTAGTTAGTTCATTCGAGCTAGCCAATCAAAACGCCGAACGCGCTCTCGTTTCGTCTTCGTTCGACGTAAAGCAAACTCGTACAAAGGGTCAGATGTGAGTTGATGAATTTAACGTTTTTGTTTTAGTCTAAATAAAGTTTGTATGTAAATGTGAAATTATGTATCTAAACTTATTTTTCTTTCAAAACTAGACAGTTCAAATTGTAGAAGAATTAATGCAAAAATATATTCCATGTTTACCTAATATTAACAAGTGTACCATATACCTACGAGCTAGCTACGTGCAAACATAAAGTGACGTTATTATGTCGTAGAATATAAAAGTCGGTACATTTCCACCATAAAGTATTAACCTAAATAACATAAGTGTGTGCCCTTCCAGAAAGTTCGAGAGAGTTCGAAGCTAGAGAGGGCTCCGTCAAACTTGCCCCTAACAAGATGTCACGTTACCGAAAGCTCATTTGATAACGCTATGAAAATTTTATTCCAAGATCACGATGGCAAATTCATTATCGTTTTTATTCGAAAAGGTGATATCAATCTAATTGAATTTTAAATGCCTTTGGAGTTTTGTTCAATAACCTGATAGAGTCGATGCGATAAAATTATAAAAAGTTGACTAAATACATGATGTTTTCCCATTGTTTTCATATAATTTAAATTATTAAACTTAACATAGAAAAAAATATTTTTCCACAGCTTATGAATCCCATTTTTGTAAAAACAGGGATATTCCATTTTATTATAAAGAACTTCTAAACCACTTAAGTCATTATACATTCCTTACCCTACAGTGAAAGTACCAACAACTAACCCAAACACTCACTAACATCACAAAAAAAAACAAATAAACAAAAGAAAAGAACACAAAAATCATTCACACAAAACAGCGCATTTATAACCAACAGATCGCATGACCATCCCCTATCGTGGCTGGAGATCGGGCTCTTAATTAAGAAAGTCAAGCGTCCGGATGGTTGCTTACCCCTCGTCTTATCGCAGCACACTTTAATTGGAGTGACGTCACCCAGAACACACTATATTCATTGATGAATTATATTTTACCGTTATCCAATTTGTCGTTTTTGTTGGTAATGAGTTATTCGATTGCTTTGTGTACTGTAGATGTCATGTAGGTGGTGTTTTATTATAACTTTCGTGAGACATACTAAATTAATTATTATGATATTGGCTTACTTAGGTAACTGTTTGACGAGGCACTCGACTAGTTTCAAGCCATACTATGGGCTCATATTTATGAGAGGCATTCAACACACGACGCGGCGATTGTCGCGTTACGCTACTGCTCGCCGATAACATAATAATTAATTTAGATAGTGTTTGTTACAATGGAAGTTATCAAATTTTTTGTAAGATGTCTGTCACTAAACTACATGGTGGTGGTATTTATTTTTAGAGCATACTTTACCGAAGTCGTATTTTGTATCGTAGTCTTAATAAAAGAAAAAAATATATAAATATGTCCTTTAACTTAATATTCAGTGACACGTGTATAAATACCAAAAAGCTAGGCAAAAATACTAGCCAAAAACATTCATTCTATTTTTGTCCGCTCGCCAGTAAGTAAGCAACGAATTTATGAAAAACTATCTCTATGCTAAAGAACTTGCGAGATATAATCGTACCGTAACAAAGAAACCTTTCGAGCTATCTAAAATAGTTATCTAACTTTTACAATAAAACATCTTTCGTGTGCCCCAAGAAGTCCTTACAAATCTTATTCTCACTTCCAAATCGATTGTCCAACTTATCTGGTAGAAAAAAAATACTTTTCTTAAAGAACATTGTACCTAGTTATAATTGGCAAACCGAGACCTGTGTGAAAATTACAAGACGTCTCAGACTAGAGTAATAAATTCTAGAACTTTCCACTGGATTATTCTTAAGCCCGGACTTCAAGTAACATGGCATTTATTTCTATAAGAACTAACGTCGAAGATTCTAGATTCCTTCCAACTAGTAAAGCACTTTGATCCTTAAGCCGCAGGCTCTAAGTTTAATTTATGTTACAATTTTACTTACATTTTAATCTCGAACATGTTTTTAAGAGACTCGTGACTTTTTCATCGTGATACTTTAAAAATGGTTCGTTAGTTGAAAATGTTATCACATTTGTGAATTAACTGAGTTTATTATTGGATTGCTTTTTTTTACTTCTACTCTGATTAAGTAAGATAGTAAGACTGGATGATGGAGAAAAGTTAAGATGAGTAATAAATAGCTTTTACTACCTATACACCTACTTATACTTATATTCTTCTATACTGATATTAACATCATCAACATCCTATAATTGACCACTGCTGACTAAGACGAAAGGCTTCTTCTCATATGGAGAAGTTTTGAAATTTGAGCATTAACCATAACGGTTGCCCATTGCGGTATTGGCTGCCCTGTGTAGATATATCGTTCTCACTATCCTACTTATATATTTACAAATATGGAAAGTACTTGCTTCAGGCTTTTGACCCTGCCGTGTGACGCAAAAGAACTTATTTTAAGTTCCTTCTAATAAGATTAGTAGTTATGTTAGTTTCTTTGTTATTCGAAGTTTCCATTCGGTAATATAAAAATTATACCTCAGAGAGAACCATTTATTACAGAATGGACTAACTCATTTATTTTCCATAGCCTCAATAATGAAGTTTTGCCCCCGAAACAAAATGCCTAACATTATCCATCATCAAAAAAGGGAGTCAGCCATTTGTCTCTGAAACGAAATTAGGGGACTTGTAAAAACTAATTGGGATACGATGCAAATGACCGCTTCAGGGCCGTTCGGACGGTCAGACGTCGCAGACTGTTTTCAATGTAAATGAAGCTAGAATACCTATTGTGAATTTATCTACTGATATTCTAAAAAAAATATACGAAACTTTCTTAATAAAAAAATGTCGGAGGCATAGGATATATTATATACCTCAGTCCTAGCTTAAAGACAGTAAACATGAGACAATTATGTAAATATCCACTTAGATATAACTGCCCGCTTAACTTGCTTGACCGATTTCAATAAATTAACGTTCATCCAATTGGGCCTAGTCACGCAATATTGGCAAAACTAGGCTGACTACAAAAAGTATTTAATAATAAAAGCAAATAGACAATTATATTGATCCTCTTTATTAGGTAAATACGACTATTCAGCAGCATTACGAATAAAACGCTGTTCGAATTTTGAATGTGAAAAAAGAACATTCTTTTTTTATGGATGTCAGCCATTTTGCAAGTTCAAAAATGGAATAACAGACATTAAAGGTGACTTGTAGTTTTAACTGCTCAATTGTGATATTGTCACGTATTTTTTTTATTGGACAAGCCCGCCACCGTCTCCTATACCGCTGCAACTCCTGTAAGCCAGGATCTACAGTAGATACAACCATGAAACATCGAAACACTGAAATCCGCGTCCTAGGGACATAAATGACTGTCTTGGATCCCGCAACGAAATAAATCAGAAGATATTATTAGAAGACAAGTAAAATAATAATGTCACCTATATAAATAAATAAAGCGAATACATAGAAAATTATTTAAAGGAATAAAAATATCGTTAAAGAATCCAAATCTTATCATCAATGCTAACCGCGCTACATAAATCTGCCCTGTATTCCTTAATCGCACAGTGCGCAATTACAAACCCATTAGAAAATAAGCAGCTATTAATTCTACTCCCGCCCACCATCCACGAAACTTACTGTAGCAAAAATACAGAAAACATTTCCATGAAAAGCAAGCAAGCAAAAAGGTAGGTACACCAGAACAAAGTCGAAACCGTTTCAACTAATTCCCTGACGACAAAATGTTTACATAAGAAGATAATGAACGGAAAATCTTACGCTACAAAGCGGAATAATAAAGTTTTTGCTAACAAAAGTTAATCCCTATAAACCGGTGGAACATGTGAAAATTCACAGTTTCACTGTTGCATCCGAGTTGGCAGCCAATAAAGTCTTGTATAGTAAGCAGTATAATATAGCCTTGTCTAGTGTTAGCGGGCGCCTCCGCACAGAAATTGGTATGAATAATGCCACAGTTCACAAAGGACAGTAGTCCGGTTTCGCTTCAAAATGGATTGTCACATCGTCCTAACGTACACTCCTGTTATAGCCAACGTTTGTGTGTATGTGTGTCCACACGTACACGGAGCAACATTAATCGGTATACACCCAACACAACTATCGCTACACAATACCTATACATGTGTGGGTAATTTTATAGTAATGTGCATAAAAACAAACGTAATAGACAAACGTCTATTACGCACACATTGATAAATACTATATTTTTTGTGCCGGTATACGTATTTTTACAATTTAATACATGGGTAAGGTTAAATATATTTACAATCGATGATATGATTCATCATTTTCACTTAATTAGCTCCTTGTACATGTCATGCAAAGCATTCCATTATATCTTAAATAAATGAAATGGTTCTATACAATGGATAGTTGAGAAACAATGCCTCTGGGTTTATTCACTAAAATATAAGCCTATCTCGTGGTTTATGTCAGTTGTCAATTATGTAAGCTATTAGTGACATACTGATTGAAAGCCACCAGAGAGCTAAGCTTTCTGACTAGAATTCTTTTTCGGATCTATAATAGAAAAAGTTATCGCAGTATTTCGTTATTTTTAAATGAAATAATGCATCTTTTTTACCCGACTGCGCCAGAAGGAGGGTTATGTTTTTCGAGTGTATGTATGTATGTATGTATGTATGTATGTATGTATGTATGTATGTATGTATGTATGTATGTATGTATGTATAATTGTTTGGCACGCTCTGCAGCCTAAACGGCTTGATGGATTTTGACTTGAGAGGTGTCGTTAGATTCGTATTTACTGTGAGAGTGACACTGGATATATCAAAATTAAAAAAAACAAAATGGCGGATTTTTGGCGCCAAATTCGAATATTTCTCACTCTCTAGCCTAAACGGCTTGACGGATTTTGACTTGAGAGGTGTCGTTAGATTCGTATTTACTGTGAGAGTGACACTGGATATATAAAAATAATAAAAAAACAAAATGGCGGATTTTTGGCGCCAAATTCGAATATTGCTCACTCTCTAGCCTGAACGACTCGATGGATTTCCGCTTTATAGGGGTCGTTTGATTCGTATTTACTGTCAGAGTGACACTAGATATATCAAAATGAAAAAATAATAAAACTAAAAATAAATAAATAAAAAAAGTAATTTAAAAAACTAAAAAACCCGACTGCGTTTCTTTATAATATTAAAATGAAAAAACCCTAAAACAAGAAAGTACCTAATCGTAAAATTTAAGCAGTCGGGACCCATTCTAGAAAGCAAGCCGTATGTGCCCTCACAAAGTCTTTATATTTAGAATGGGTCCCGACTGCTTAAATTTTACGATTAGGTACTTTCTTGTTTTAGGGTTTTTTCATTTTAATATTATAAAGAAACGCAGTCGGGTTTTTTAGTTTTTTAAATTACTTTTTTTTTAGATTAACTCTGTTAAGTTTTTTTTTTTTGTTCTAAAGACTTCTCCCGCCTTAGGGGAGACGAGAGGGAGTGTCAGTTACGGACTAAAACCACCCCGTTCCTAGTCCTGCTTTTCGAGCCGGAGCCCGGATCGGTAAACTGCTAGCCTGCAGCTCCGGGTGACTCTGTTACGTTGGAGTCAAATATTTAATTTGATTCGATTACCAAATAAGTAACTAATGTAAGTAAAAATATGTTTATCTGTACCTTCAGTATGAGTTTGTTTTGTGTTTAAAGTAATCGAAACGAGAGTGCGTTTGGCGCTTTGATTGGTTGATTTATTCGAGCCGGTCAATCGGAGCGCTGAACGCAGTCTCGTTTCGTACTAAGTTTACTGTTGGGCCATCAATTACTACAGTTTTATACATACATACATAACCTCACGCCTGTCTCCCATGGGGGTAGGAAGAGACAATGGAACGCCAATTGCTACGATTCATACACACCTCTTTCGCTTCATCAACAGTCATCAGTATTTTCAAGTTTTATCTTTATTCTAAAATATAAATGAAGCTAGAATACCTACCCGACAGTTGTAGAGAATAACGACCAAACCATTTTAGCTACGTATTATAAATAGTATCACACTAAAATACACCTAAAATGTAGATATATGTGGAACAATGTGCATTCACCAACCATTTCTCACAGCTATCTAATCTTGACCTACTGTCGAGTTGGGACTATGATTCAATGCGCCACTGAATTCATCATCTGCCGTCCAACTACATCGGCTATCTGCGAACATATTTCGGCCACGGAATTATGATACAAGTCTCTACCTATTCAAATTCCTATTCAAATTATCGGGCCTGAAATCTAGTTTGTATTATTGGATTATGTGTGTGTTATTGTTATACGAGTATATTAACTGTAAATGAATAGGAAGATATTAATCTGTATTATTGTATTACTTTAATGTATTGAAGAACCTGTACTAGATTTTCTAATTTTCGTATCGACGCTAACATTTGTACGTAACGTTATTACATAAACACATTGATCAATATTACGCCTATTTATCCCCGTGTTGCCACTGTACAATTAATACACCCAATTTTTTACCATCTGTATGTATAGGTCTTATCTAATAAGGAGTGAGCCTACTGATGGCAATAGTCAGTCAACGGAGTCTGGAATAATACTCAGTATATAGGTATGGATTCTGTAAAGTTTTCGAAAAATAGCCCAATAATACTTTGCCCGTACCGGCAACAGTCAACACGTAACATAACGTAACGCCCTATAATTCGCGAAGGAGTAATCAAAAGTGCCTATTTTTAATATAACATTCACTTTTCACCAACAATCTTACAAGCCTCAAGTAATAAGCAGTACTTAAGCCAATGTTGTCATAAACTTGTAATAAGAAAAAAATATCAACACACAAAGCAATGAGTATAGATACAAAATTGTTACAGAAAAACTATCAATAAATGGCTCATGTTTTTTATTCCCATGAAAAATAGCCCGTGGCCTTCGTAGCTTTTTGTGGTACAACGAGCCCGTTATCGTATGTCGTACACATTTTCCTTAAATCCTCATTTTTGTATCAATATTATTATCAGGGAATTGCGTGGTGTTCAATTTTTTTCCTGCTTGTATTTTTGTTTGTGTCTGTCTAGTTGTCCTTGCTAGTAATAACGTTTAATCCTCAAAGGGGTAGTGCTGGGCTAATAATAGAACCTATTATTAACCAGTTTGTTTTATGTTAAAAGTAATCGAAACGAAAGCGCGTTCAGTGTCGCTCATTTAATTAGGAATAAGAAATTATCTAAAACTGAAAAACGTCAATAACCCTTTGCCCCATCCATGATTATTGATACTGAGCTATATAGTACTATGACGATGCGCAGCTCGAGTATGCGATGTATCGACAGTAGGAAAGCCACCCATAGCACACATCCATAGCACGCATCCATAGCACACATATCTATAGCACATATCTTTCCATATATATGTCTTAGCTGAGTCCGTTTGCACCATTGTTAAGCTAATAGCTATATGTACCAATGAATATCACTGGTGGAAGCCAAACGCATCCACAGCGGCGTAACATAGTACATCACTGGTGGAAAAGCACCCATATTCGGCACTCGTTAAATACCCACCTATCTCAAATAAAACTATTTTCACATAATCGAAAACCAAAAACAAATTAAATCATTCACCAATTCAAACATCACACTAAATAAAATTAATACCAAATGATCAATCAAAATGTTAATGTTAAAACAATAGAACGATTGATATAATTGCAACTTAAACATACATTTTCATTTTAGCAAAGACTAATCCTAATTGGATAGTACATAATTAATTGTTTTCATTATGTATTCGGCTTTACGGGCGCTATATACGCGTTAAACATTATCAGTCATTCGAATTAAATATTCAGTGATTTGACTACTTAGTAGTGTAGTGGTCATTAATGGCTGTCTAGTGAGGTCAATTTCAAGGTTGGGTAAACCGGTGGTAGACTGTTGGTTTACGCCATTAGTAAGAATATTACTATATGAATGTGCGTTGAATTACGATCTGGTCAGAATCTGATTGTTATGTAGTTATCCACACTAAACACTAACATTAACACGACATTCCTTTTCTACAGACACTTTTTTTAAGGAGAAGGCGAAAGGGAGTGTCAGGCTCTTACTGACTAAAAAACTATCCCGTTCCTACTCCTGCTTTTCGAGCCGGAGCCCCGGTAAACCCGCTAAATAGTCCGCAGCTCCGGATCAGTTTCTACAGACACTTTACATTGCAATATTTATTATGACTTGGTAACATACATCAATCACATCACATCAGATCTAAATATACATCACACCCATAACGCGCAAATAGGAGTTATATCATATAACATCACTATGTATGTATGTGTATTCTATTCTAAAGCAGCTTGCACAAACATTCCTCGCTTACCCGCTGTGTCATTTCCGAACACACTGCTATACAGGGTGGAGTTAAATCGCGACAATTCGCATTTATATGGCCGTCATAAGCCTGGTTCCGTTGCTTTGTCTAGCCGTATTGCAGGGTAAGTTTACCTAACTGGGGTAAAGAGAAATGACGGGTAATGCGTTCAGTTGTACTGTTTTGTTTTGGTTGAAATGTTTTAATGGGTGTTTGTTTGGTTGCGGGAAAAATTATGGGTAATGGAGGATTTTTGTTTTGTGTGTATGTGTTTTTGACTATTGAAAGGATTTTATAGTCATATACCTGGGTTATAAATTGGTTTTAGTAGTTTACTTCAACACTACGATCGAGATTTACTCTTCTACATATATGTAGGTACTAAAAATAAATATAAAGTACATACAGGTATAGTGTTTAACGGTTTGATATTGTTTTCTTTTAAAACAAATAAAATGGGACTAGATACCAAGAACATTTTAAACTGTGGTATAGAAATAAATTGCGGTTTTTTTTCTTTCTCTATAAAACAAAGAGTTTTCAATCTGAGGCTGCTTAATTGGACGTAAAACCGACTTCACTAAAAAAGTTAAAAATAACTTTAATTTCGGAAGTCGGTGTTTCTCGGTATTATTTGTTTGCTACACCGACTTCCGAAATTAAAGTTATTTTTAACTTTTTTAGTGAAGTCGGTTTATTTTTTTGTAAAAAGTATTTTATTTCACACTTTTTAGTTGCGATACTCAGTATTGCAACTAAAAAAGTCGGTTAAAATTCTCTATCTCAATAACTACTTTATTTATTTGTATTGTCACAGTCACTTAATTAACGTTATTGTGATTTCTATGTGAGTACGAAGTTCCATTGGCCATTTCTGGTCTTCTTCATCAGTTCCACCTCTTCAAAGGTTACTTTTTGACTGTAAATGCTTCAATTCTAGATGAATATACCAAAATCACTATATAGTTCCCTATAATATTTGAGGAGTTCCCTCGATTTCTCTAAGATCCCATCATCAGATCCTAACTTGGTGACAATGGGACCACCTCAGAACTATCTACTTTCGAACAAAAAAAGAATTTTGAAAATCCGTCGACAATTGACGGAGTATTCAATGAACAAACATACAAAAAAAAAAAAAAAACATACAAACAGCCGAACATAGTACCTCCTCCTTTTTGTGAAGTCGGTAAAAACTAGATCTCAGTCTCTTGAAAATAAACCGTAAACGAAAAAAAATGCGAGCGAGACGAAATTTATCGGCTTTTACGAAAATTGTAAAGGAAAATAAATACAAAGTGGCAACACTGTGGAATTTCTAAGAAACTAATAAGTAACATCAAAATGGTTTCTTTAAATAAATGAAAATTTATGACCTGGAATTATTATTCATCTAGTATAAAATATCTACGTACTATTTTAAAGAAAAAAATAATGAATCATAATCTATTTCTCTAATATAAAATATCTCTAGGTACTATTTAAAAAAAACATAACTGCGCGGTTGGTGCGATGGCTAGGCAACAGCTAGCGGCCGTACAACGTGTAGCGGGTTCGATTCCCACACGGAGCAACTCTTTGTGTGATCCACAAATCTTTGTTTTGTGTTTAAGTGTAGTGTAGGGATAAAAAGATCAGGAAAGAACTAATGTAATGAGCTTTATTACCTAGTATAAAACACAACCAAACAAAACATTACATAAATGGATTACTACTAACAAACAGAACACAAGAATTAGTTACGAAAAACAAAAAAAGAACTACGATACGGTACCAACTTGAAAAAAAGAGACTATAAAACACTAAGAACTTATTTTAGGAGAAGTTTTTACAAATACTTGTATAATAATGCCATTTTTCTAAGCCAAACAAAGCAGTAGGGGAGTGAATTAACATACAAATAGTGGCTCGCTACACGGGTGACGTAGCCAGAGCCTTTTACTGCAATTACACTGAACGAAAAAGCAAGGAATAATATATGCTTTGTCGCCCAACCATCTATTTTATTTTTCAACATTTTGTTTTTTGTGTTCACATGACAAACTATTGTTTTGGAATGGCTTTAGTTTAATATATAATAAGTACATTAGTTATTGTGTTATAGCCCGAGTAAATGAATCGTGATCTAATGTCATGAGCCTATTAATCTGTATCAGACCGTAAGATAGGAAAGGTAAAAGCTACTTTTATTATAACTTTTGTGAGACATACTAAATTCATTATAATGTTATCGGCTTACTCACGTAACTGTTTGACGAGAAACTCGGCTAGTTTCAAGCCATGCTACAGGCTCATATTCATGAGCAGCATTCCGCGACACATGTAACATAATAATTAAGCTTCTACTAATGTAACTACATACGACTAAATAAAACTAAGATATCTACAATTATCTAAATATAGGTATAATAAACTTTACATGAATATAACCTTCCCTTGAACTAAAATATTTTCTCAAACATCTGATAAAAATAACTTAAACAACAATAAGTAGTCGGAAACATTTGAGTTCTGCCCTTTTTGGGGCACAACGACGTTATTTCGGACAAAGGTGAAACTTCGTCCCGAGATTTCGAGGCTTATCACAAGGCACTTATGTTAGGAACTAATATAGAAAGTTTTTTTTTATATATTTCCAACAAAAATTGTACGAAAACATTTTCTCATAACCGTCCTTTTAGTCTAGTTTGGTAAAATTGTCTCGCTTTTGTTGTATATAACGAAGAATAGGTATATCATTAGTGACGATTAGGTTCATTGACCTTGAAAAGTAAAGCATGTTTTAAGTTGATAGTGTATTTAAGAGAAGTATATTTTACAGCGAAATATATGTGATTATTTATTTATTTATTTTACACTTTATGTACATTATACAATGGTGGACTTAATGCCAATTTGGCATTCTCTAACAGTAAACTTTAGGGTGAGGCATAGAGACAACAGTAGGTGTAAAACCAAGCTTATATTGATACTTAACATATAATACATACAATAAATATTACAATATATTATATGCTTAACTCACAATGCAATGAAAACTTTTGCTATGAACTTCTAAATAGTGTACCTAACACAGCCAGCGTCTAACAGCGTCCATAAAAAGCCACACACTAAAAATAGAAACTCGCACATCGCTAAACCTTAAACGGTGGTTAGAAAACCTTCAAGAAATATACAGAGGCTCGTAAAAGAAGAGTATAAACACACATGAGAACTTTGCTCAAAGCAAAAGTGGGAGTAAGGTCAGGCCACACTATCGGCTCTCAACTTTCGCATTTAAGCATGTAATTTCTTAGAACACAAGGCTCTTTCACACTTTTATCTGAGCACCGTACCCCCTTTAGGGGTAGCGTGAATGATACTTGTAGTTTTACGTACATTCTTTTTAATACACACATTTCTGTGTCGTTAGATAAGGTGGCGTTTCGTTGGAAATTCTTTGTGAATTCTGCTTAGTGTAGAAGAATAATAATACTCGTATAGTACAGACACTAAGACAGAAGAAGGAGCGTAGAACTTATGCCAAACCCCTATCGTAACTTCAAATTTCATGATGTGTCTATACTAAATAGTTCGGAATTGGAAAACTCAACCTTATCCAGGTTAAAACACGATTCAAATATCCTTGAATACATAATAGCTTGGTTTATAATCTCGTCTAGACTCTCTGTATAATTCAGTAAGTTGAAATGATAACTGATAGTATTCCCGTTTATATCTGTAGTGAGATTGGACTGTTTTATCTGAGTGTTGTGTAGACGAGAGACTTTTATTCGATGGACTTGATTGAATTGCATCAAGAGGTAATTTATAGTCCTCTTTGTGAGTGAAATGCACGCGTATTGACAAGATTTCACGCCTTGATGCAGTTAAGTCAGGGTCTTCAATGAGTATTATTTTTTTCGTGGAATGATGTGGCAAACGATCGTACAGATCATCAGATGGTAAGTAATCAACGATGCCTATAGATATACGCTTTTTTTGTAGACGAAAATCTTCCAATGACTTCTCCCGCCTTGGGCGAGGCGAGAGGGAGTATTAGACTCTTACTGACTAAAAACCACCCCGTTCCTACTCCTGCTTTTTGAGCTGGAGCCCCGGTAAACTCGCTAGGTAGTCCGCAACTCTGGATGCCTTTCATAATCCTTAACAGAATTTTGTCGTCGACAGATAACCTAAAGCTCCTCGTCTGCAAAAGCCCTGAAGGTACATGGACTCTATTTATCTACCGTCTATCTATCTGTTTGTTTAGACAAATCACCCTCGGGACTTCACCTTTTTTTATAGATACCTATCATTTCTGATAACTGACACAAGAATTTCGTAACAAATACAAAATAAGTTTCCAAAATGCTCTTGGGGTTTAGGTCGCAAATCTTCTGATTAGTCTATTTTTTTTTTCATACAAACCTAAGTAAAAAATGTATTTATGCGTCAGATAAGTAGCAGAATGATAAAATTAAACCGATACATGAAGTAACAAAGTTTTTGAAGGAAATTGATAATATACTATAATAGTTTAGATACATTTCAAGGTTTAGTTGCGTTTTTGTAACTGAGCATGGTTATATAATGTTTATAATAGTCATTTAAACATTGCTCCACACTGCGATTTTCTCCTATATCGAGGATGCGTTTACAAATATACAATTTCACTTACACATGACACCAGAACCGAAACAACAATTTGCGGATCACACAAAGAGTTGTTCCATGCGAGAATTAAAACCCGTTATACGTTGCGCGACAGCCAACCACAGCGCCAGCCGCGCCAACAAAATTATGCTCTAGAAAGTAAATACCTCAGTAAATTCCCTTTTGAAGATCACAAAGCGCCAACACCGGCACCGTTTACCGGTCTATTCTCTGCTCTGTCATCTACAAAACTAAACTAAAGTTGGAAGGAGTTTTCTATAATCAGTTTATGCTGCGTCAGGTAAAACGAAGCGGAGAGGTGTTCCGTTGTCGCCCAAACTCTTCTAGTTAAAACTTCAAAACGTTGCAAAGAACGCTCCCGTTTTAAACTTTGATTGTCTATTACAAACCTGTCCATTTGTTTTTAACGAAACCAATATTGGTTGTGAAGTGACGTTAAAGGATATTAATCACAGTTTTCGGGTCTTCTGTATCCTTAGTATGAATTTGCTTTACGTAAAGTAATCGAAACGACAGCGCGTTCGGCGCTCTGATTGGTTAGTTTATTCGAGCCGGCCAATCAGAGCGCCGAATGCGCTCTCGTTTCGATTACTTACTTTAAACGGAAAGTAAACTCATACTAAGGATACTGTTCAATATTTTGAGGGCAATTGACATCGTTTGGAAATTGTTTCTGTTTTTGTTCTATGTTCAAATCATTTTGTGTTTGATTTAAGCATTTTTTATAATTAAATACATACATTTACGTCAGTTTTGGTAGAGAAGCAGAAGGGTAATGCCACAAATTCAACATTATTCTTTCGCTTCCTCCACATTCATTAATCTCTTCACGCTCGCTAGCCGGTTGTGGGTACTTTTAATTTGACCCATTTTAACACGTCACCAATTTGGTCGACATACGTCCGCCTCGGGTGCCTTCTGTCACCGTTTTCACTCGATGCAAACCTTTCGTATATTTATTTAAATCGTTCTATCCAAATATATATGGCACCATATAATTTTTCTACTTTTTAATAGCGTAATGAGTCCTGTTTTTGTACCAAATAATTGTTTTTAGTATTCGTACCAATACGAAAAGAAAATGTTAAATAACTAACTATCAGCGCGGTAATAAAATCAATTGCCTAGACACGTCAGAACCTAATTGAAACCTCGAAATAGTTAATCAAGTATTGTTTTGTGACAATTATTCCTAGCCTTTTCAGAATTACTGTGAAGTATTTTACGAAGCGAGTTCTATTTATAGCGCAGACTAATAAACAACCAACCCAAATTATTTAGATGAAATATTATCGGAAAGGGTGATTAATTTTAGACACTACTTAACCTTCAACCTATATAAAGAACTACGTAATATTTCGAAGATAATAGTCAAATACTCAAACAATTTTAAGAAGCTTAAGAATAGTGTTGTCACTACAAATCTATAATATAAAAATAAGTCGGGTTTTCCTTCCTGACGCTATAACTCCAGAACGCACGAACCGATTTCCACGGTTTTGCATTCGTTGGAAAGGTCTCGGGCTCCGTGAGGTTTATAGCAAAGAAAATTCAGGAAAAATTCAAGAGAAAAGCAGGAAAACAGGGATAATCATTGCTGGCGAAACGGAGTTCGCCTGGTTTGCTAGTTCTTTATAAAAAACAGAGATAGAAAGATATTTAAGTTCAACTCAAAATTGAGTAACGTTTACGACACATACATGAAATCTCTATATAAAAAAAAAATCCTTAAGAATTTCCCCGTCACGTTACTTAAACGGGCAATAGAGAACTATACGCCATTTTTATTCCTTTGCAAAATACAAAAGAGATGTCAGAAATAAAGTTACATGGACGTCCGTAGCGTTGCCTTGAAAATTTTATGTTCCAAAATTCTAGCCAGCCAGTCCCCCGAGGGGTTGGGGATTGGGGGGTAGGTGGGCGAGAGGCCCATTGCTATCCAGGACCTACATTTATGAATACATAATGACAATTACATTTACAAAATAGGACTTTGATATTCTTACTCTTTGTATTGTCCCGCCGAGGTGAGCTCCAAATGGTTGTATGACCCTTTTATTTTTATATCTGTTGAGTTTTGTCCTTATCGCGTACACAGCTGAGTCTATTACATAGTTGTACATGTGTGTGTGTGTGTGCGTGACGGCTTTCCCAGAACAATAACAGTTTTTAGGTCATATGGAGTTTGTGAAATATGAGGAGCTCGGAATGTGTTATTGTTTTAATATGGAATTTAACTTTTTAATTTAATTTTCATGTATCGACTACAATGTATATTTATCAAGTTAATATTTTTAATGACTGAAAACGTGCAAAATGTAATGCAAAGATGTATTTGTGGGTAGATCTCTAAGTACAGCTTCGGTGGCCGAGTGGTTGTAAGTGCGATTACCGGTGTCTCGGGTTCGATTCCTGAGCCAGGCAAAGTATTGCTGGGCTTTTTTTGAAAATTTCTCAGTAGTAGCCCAAAGCCTGTAAATGTGCCCGGTATATGGCAATAAGCACATAGGACTTACAGCATAAATTGTTAAAAATGGGTGTACATTGTACACTGTCATAATGTGTACCTCTGCCTACCCCTTCGGGTATAGAAGGCGTGACGATCCAAATACTCAAAAAACCATTTCCGTAAAAAAAATCCTTAACATTTCGTGAAATATAATCACTCCCTAAACGGTCTTGTCAGGCCGCAATTTGCAAAAGCTGTTTGCGAAAAAAAAAACAAATTAAAATTACACCAAAGCTTTCCCATTATAACGTTTAACTTTGAAAAATCGCGAGCTGATGCCTTTTGACAGCTTGCAAGATTACTTAAGAAAAGGACAGTGTCAACTTGTGTTTTTTATCTTATTTCCTTTTAATTTTGTTGATTGTTTAACCAACTCTATTTATTTATTTAGTAGTAAAAGAAATGCATAATTTCACAGCTTAAGCCAATACATTATACAGTCAAAATGATATATTGACAACAGAAAAAAAAATCAATAATTTTAATTAAGTACTTAAAACTAATTCATCAGCAATCCATCTTCTCACAAAATCCTAAACATTCACGACATATATTCTTCCATCCCGATGCAAAGAAATCATACTCTGGTGCGGACGTCAGGAGAGCATTGATCATTGATTTTTATTATATACCTTATTGCATTTAAAGAAAATTCATTTCAGATTGAGCGAACTACACTTCATAGTTCCTTCCACTTCACAAAAAAAGATTTCCTTAAATGAACTAGTAATAAAAAGTAACCACATCAAACCAACTCCTAATCTCAACTATATAATAAAAAACCCATAACAACTCAAAAACCTAGCAACCTAATTACGAAACGCAAACATTAAACCTGAAACCACAGGGTTAACGTTAACGTTATGACGTCACTATGTTCACGTGTTTGTATATAAAGCATGCACATAAAGCCATATACTCGCTGAAGGCCATTTGTCTTTTCAGAGTCTATTGAAGCGTTAAAACAAAGACTCCAAGATGAGAGATAAATTCTATACGGAGAAAGACAAAAGGATCTCTATAAATCCAATTACTTTTTTCTAGTTTAGTAGTGCAGTTGCACATTTCGATTTAATTGTGATCTCCGTAGTTTTCTTGGTATAAAAGAAGATTAAACCCATTTTTAATAAATGAAATGAGAGTATAATACCACAGAAATGTTATCTCAGATATTATCCGTTTTAAAAAATACGTTGCTCCACATGAATATTTTCTCCTGTGATGTGGGCACCCACATCACAGGAGGTCTACAAACATACGATTTCGCATGCACATGACACCTAGACCCGGAACAACAATTTGTGGATCACACAAAGAGTTGCTCCGTGCGGGAGTCAAAATCGTTACACGTTGCACGGCAACCAGTTGCCCAGCCACCACCACAGCCCAGTAATATTCTTATGTAACAGGCTTATGCATTACGTAATATTAAAGTAGGAAATACAGTATTAAAATGGACATTAACATTTCATATTTAAAAGCCGCCAGTATCAACGTAACCGCAAATAAAAGATCTTCAGAGTTCCCAACAAAATTACGGGCACAATCGCAGAAAAATCATTAACTTGATTCTGACAAATATATACAATCTCCCACCGAGCTGCGATCCAATTTGCATCGCAGCCTACAGACAATTATTACTCCCTCTCATTGGAAAACCATTGGAGTCGCCATTTTAATTTTAAACTTCCATTGAACCACAGATAAATAAGCTGTCTTTTTCGATTTGTGTTGTCCGTCGAAATAAAGAAAATTTTAATTAAATACCGGAGGCAAAGATATCACACTTGACTTTAATTGAATTCTTTATAACTAAAAGTATTTTATTTTAAAACGGACGATTTGAAAGCAATCTCTTGAACACAACTTTTACAGCGTAATGATCCGTGCCTGTAACTTTTCAAGGAGCGCACTCAAATATTTACGATGATCCGAAACCTTCGTTTGATATAAGTATGCATTGTGTTTTTATGTCCATTATAAAAAAAATACATTATTGTAGCAAAAACAATAGAATTCAGATTTAAAGACATTTAAATATATTAGTGTTTATGCATTTTCATGATATCTCCACTGAATGCATGTCTATCAAAGGGTAGGTAAAGAAAGTTATGCTATGTATTCAATCTGTACGAAACTAGATTGCGTTCGGAGCTCTGATTGGTTGATTTTTCGCACCGGCCAATCAGAACACCGAACGCGCTCTCGCTTCATTTTCATTCAACGTAAAACAAACTCGTACTAAGTCTTACTGGCCCGTCAACACAATAACCCATTCAAAAAGATTCCCAAACAAGAAACTATTCCACAAAACCGTTTCTAAGTCAAGTCAAAAAGTCCAAACATATTCTCAAACTTCAACAACAACCAACAAAAAGTTACCGCATCTAAAATACAGCAAAATTTCTGTTATGCAGTCTCGACGTGGACCAACGCATTGGACAGCGTGCAAGCTTGCAAGCTGGGATCGTTAGATTAGCGAATGCGTCTGGCCGTCTGCCTAACTCGCAGACAACTGCATAATAAACAATATGTTATGGGTATAATGTTTAACCATGGTACTGTGTGCTGCGAGACAATTATTTGAATAATTTGTGGATTATACTAAGTTTAGCTTTCTTTGTTTGGAAGTATGCTGTCGTGTGATTAATGTTTGGTTGAGAATTTGGTAGTAAAATTCTAAGTAATATAATTCAAGTATTCAAGTAGTATAATACATATTTATCTGAAGCCACGATTTTGTGTTAATTATAACTGAAAATTATTTGAGCGTCTCGTTGGGCGAGTGAGTGGACTCAGTGGTGGTTCGAGAGAAATATTACAGGGCTCTTTACGAGTTTTCAAAAAATTTCTTAGTAGTAGTACAAAGTATGGAATTGTGTCCATTATATGGCAATATGCTGATCCCCTATTACATGGGACCTACAAGACAAGTAGTCAAAGGAGGTGTACACTGTTCACTATATAATAGCATTACGTGCCGTGATGTGCACTTCTGCCCACCTCTTCGGGGATAAACCTATAACACAACGAATCAATAGTTAAAAATACTACATCTTCCTTTACATAACTATTTGAAAACAAAAAAAAAGAAAAAACATACAGAAAATAAAAAACAAGTTTCTATAGCAGATGTATACGTTTGTGTTTGAACACAAAAACAAAATGTTAAAAGAATTTCCTTGCGCAAAACGGCAATGTTTTAATAGATAAAAAAAAAGAGAAACAAACTATATAAAATTGGAAAGCCGGTCGGCCATGTTAGGTTTAACAAGCTCGCTTTAAATAAAACTGAACTAAATTCATAAAACAAAATATTTACTCCTAGTTTTGGTTCGTCTGTGGTCAGTTAAAACGTACTTCGTGTCCACAAAGATCGTAAAATTAAATATTTAATACTGTAAAATCGTATTTTTAATGCGTTTTATCGCGTAGCCTTATCGTAAACGCACAGTTTTATTTTAGCATAAGTTTTATGTGAAAATATATAAAAGTAACCTAAAATACTGACTCGTTTGTGTAATGGTGTTGGAAGGCAGTGCTAAACACGAAGCATTGGATTTTATATTAGGAACGATATTCTCAGTATATAGTTCTCAGCAGCACTATATTGTCGAGTGGAATGAATTTCATAATGGAGCATGACGGGGTATGAAAACTAAAAATATATTTAGTTTTTTTCTCATGTAAGATAACAATACTTAGATAAAACGAATCAAACTTTAAGAGTGGGAGCAAATACGTCATTTCTACTTTACGTCTCCTCTAGATACAATTTATACGCGATATTTCAAATCGATAAAAGTATTTGTTTCCGTAAGAAAATAAAAAAGACGTATCCAATACTTTAAAATAATCTACAAGACGGACATTAAAATAAAAATTAGTCACCCTATCAGGAAATAATTTATTGCATTCTTTCTATGATGTCATAAGAAGAAACCATAATATGTTTATCCCATTATAATGTTGTTAGTCAAATTTTAAAAAGTACCGTGTATATTAATAGGGTTGACTTTCAGAAAGGACAAACCAAATATCAAAATTGAACTAAAAGCCTCGTCTTCGCAAGTCACATTAACGACAGCTCTATCTACTCGTACTGTTTGCCTAACCTAAAACTCTTAAAACCTTTTCCACTAAACGCATTCACGAAAACATCACAAAACTGTTATTTGCCAGGGTTTACGCGTCCAGAACGTCGTTACCCTTGTGACAACCCTATTATCAACATTCCCTACAATTGTTGAAATAGACCGATTCGTCCTTTTAAGCACGAACGGTATTCAGACAACATTTTTACATGCGACCCTTAGAAATGGGACTCCGCCGTATATATAAAAAGAAAAAATAGTCAGAGGGAAAAAAATTGGCAATGTAGAATATTTACTGCTATAGTGTAGAGGTCGATACATAATTTGATGGCTTCTTGTCACCTTGGGAACCTTCGAAAGAACGTAGGTGTACTGTATTTTATGTACGACATAAAAATGTCGAACGATCTTTCTCTCGATACAAAATGTAGAAGAAAATGTTAAAAGTTAAATTGAGAGGCTGGTGTAGGTGAGTAATGAAAGAATGTTTTCGTATTTCGTTACAAAATAAATTAAGAATACTATTTGAGAAAAAAATACAACCTATTTTGGTAGTTCTTATAGAACCAAACACTAAGAACGAAACTGAGTAAATCACACATCGTTTGTTTGGATGTTTGTACGTCAAACGCGCTGAAACTAGTGAACAGATTTTGATGAAATTTGGTTTACAGGCAGGGTATGAGCTGATTTTGGTGATAGGATACTTTTTATCCAACAGAAACGTAGGCAGAAGCCGCTGGCAGAAGTAAGTTAATAATAATGTTGGATTAAAAAAATCTAATGAAGTAGACTATGGTGATAGTTGAAGTTCACAAGTACCAAAATATCAATTTACTTCGACGATTAGTATTAGTAATCACTTACCAATCAAATTACTCAATCAATAAGCAGTTTGTTCATTTGTCAACCAACACTGAACAAATGTATCAGAAATTATTCCATAGATGACTCACCCGTGCCATGACTCCACTTGAGGTAATTCGAACCCCAAAAGCAATCAAATATAGGCGTGGTAGAATTACTAATTAATGGAAAATATTAGGGGCATGTTAGAATTGGGGGCATTGTGAGAAAAACAAAATGTCAATCAAATCATAATGATAATACAGATCTATTGCTGTTCTACTGTTACTAGATTATTTTCAAGCCACACAAGAGCCTATATGTTAAGTGGCATGAAAACTCTCAAGAGTTTACTTTTATTTAACGCATAATGAACCATTTTATTACAAAAAATTTCAAGAAATATTTGGAGAAATACAAAAAAATAATATATCTGCCTTCCTCATCCAACAACAGTCAGAATTTTAAGGTCCCAAAGAGACTTTTACTACTGAACGAGGCCTAGTTGTCGAACATGACGGATTATTAAACTAAAATCTATTTTATGGACTATAAAGGTCTACAATCGTTACGTGTAGTTTGGATTTATGTCAAACGTAAAAGTTTCGGAAAAAAAGAAAAGTTTTGGATACTATTATTGCTTTTTCTATTTGTTATTGTCTACCTGTTAAATACACGAGATGAAGTAATGTTATTTGTATTTCGTTTGTTTGGTAGTCTTTTTATTTTACTGTCTTAGTACAATAATCACAAGCGTTGAACAAGGTTCTATTGCAAGTTAGAACAAAATTTAAAATGGGATATTTTTTTAATGGGACAACCTCGCCACGTCCTACCAAGCCTCTGCAACTCCTGTAAGCTAGGATCTACAGTAGATACAACCATGAAAATACCGGAACGCGGCGTCCGGCGCATCTGAGGGACATGAATGAGTGCCTTGAATCCCGCAAAGATATAAATTAGAAGAAATAATTAGAGGAGAAGAAAAGAAAACGATAGTTTACTAAAGCCTTTTGTTTTCAGGGGGGAAAATCATCCAATGACTTCTCTCGCCAGGGCAAAGCGAGAGGGAGTGTCAGACTCTTACTGACTAAAAACCACCCCGTTCCTACTCCTGCTTGTTGAGCCGGAGCCCCGGTAAACCCGCTAGGTAGTCCGCAGCTCCGGATTAAGCATCAGCCCTACTGGGCCCCATCTGTGGTGGTGAAGTTTACTAAAGCCTAAAGGCACAATAATATTATGTAGGTATATATCAATTTTTTTAATCTTTCAGAAATAGTATGGCGTCAAGAATGCCTAATAATGTTTACTTCTGTCTACAACTCATTCTGTAAAATGTGTGATATAAATGTTGAATTTTCATCGTTTCATCGCCATTAACCCATCACATCAATAAAGAGACCATTAATTCAGGTATCGAACCATTTAATCAGGATTGTCCCTAATTGGTCCAATTAATTGAATTCAGCTCCAAATGTTGACTAAAAGCCCTTAAAAGCTAATTAGCTGAAAGTTTGTACTAATTGCCGAACGGAATGAGTTCCTGAAATCTAAATATTGTTTATTATTATTAGAGTTATCATTTGTTTTGTTAAAGGATTAATATGGACGTATTTTCCTTTGTCTACTAATAAAACGTGATTAAAGGAATTTTACAAAGCGTAAGGAGTTTCAAGCTCAGATTATAAAAAAGTATTTTTGAGTTTTTAGAAAATTCTCAGTTTTTTTTAAGGGGGGAAATCATCATCCATTGGCGAGAGGGAGTGTCAGACTCTTACTAACTATAAATCACCCCGTTCCTTCTCCTGCTTTTCGAGCAGGAGCCCCGGTAAACCCGCTAGATAGTTCACTTATAGCACAGATACCAGATCCAAATAGTGCTTGATGTTTGGCAATAGGCTTATCCACTATTATATGGTATCTATAACATGACTATCGAAAAGTACGTGTTGTAATGTGTAAAAACACCTTCGCCTACTCAAAAAAATGTGATATTATGATAATATATCAACTTTAAAACCGTATTTCAATAAAAATACAATGTTAGTGTCAAACACAAACGTCTATTTTATAAGTATTACTTATGCGGGATGGCATATAAATTTTATTCCACAAGATTTAAGGCTGTTCTTCTAAAATCGGAATATCTTATCCTTTCTATAGTAATATTATGATATATGTTTTATTACTCATATGATATATTATGATATATTTTCCTATACTAAAGTTGAACTACTGCCAAGTTTTATAGGTTTTATTATAACAATATGCCTTTTAATCCCAGACAGGGTAAGCAGAGGTACACCTGGAGAATTTTACAATCATAATTCGCCAGTTATGTTAAGAATCCTTGCCGACCAGAACCACACATACAGCCACACACAGGAGCGTCGCGTTCCGCGCGCCCTAAACAGCCACCGAACAGCACCGATTGTGCCCAGTAAGGCTGATGCCCAACCTGGATCTGCGGACTACCTAACGGGCTACCGAGGCTGTGGCTCGAAGAGCAGGAAAAGAAACGGGGTGGTTTTTAGTCAGTAAGAGTGTGACACTCGCCTTCTCGCCTCACCCAAGGCGGGAGAAATCATTGGACGATTTTAAAAAATCCATGTAAAGATGAGGCCTTAACTATACACCGGACAAAATTTCTCTGCAGTTACTCTATAACGAGGCAGATGATTTTACTTAAGAAAACAATTTAACCAATTTCACATTCTAAGAAATCTTGTAATTCATACAGATACATATACTAAATTAATATATGTACCTACTGACAAGTTATTTTCTGTACTTGTTTACATGCACAAAATACAGCGCTTCAAAGCTGTTCAATAAACTTCAGTTAGAAACATTTTTCAATAGTTTTAAATGGAAATAAAGCTAGACTCGTATCATAAACTAGTATATGAAAACATTTCTGTTCTAATAAAAACGTAGGTAAATAAATACTTTTACGTTGAAAAACAGTTTTCCAGTCGACAGTTCCACGAACGGAAAAACAGCACAAAGACAACTTCGATATCGTGTATTTGTTTATTTGAAATGTAACTTTATTGTTTTGTTAATATGGTTCTTTATTGAGTGTTGTATATTCTAGATCAAATAACATTGATTTCTAGAGATTTTAGTATTATTAAAAGATGTATTTGTCGGTATTGGGAAATGTATATATAACTAGCCACCCGCCCCAGCTTCGCATAGTGGCAATGGTGATATATTATGCATGTATTATACATAAAAACCTTCTTCTTGAATCACTCTATCGGCATTAAAATCTGGTGCGTAGTTTTAAAGATTTAAGCATATAAAGGGAAATAGGAACAGAAAAAGCGACTTTGTTTTATACTATGTATGTAGTGACAGTGATTTGTCAGAATTTAGTTAAGATATCATTGATCGTGGCTACTCCAATATTTACCGGTATTTTCACAAAAAGTGATAACTGTATGTCACCATGTTACAGTAGAGCTAGTAACACGAGTCCAAGGTAACAACCAACAAACTTTTCTTTCCATTTAGTACGCCCTAACAAAAATATCCTCCGTCCCACTTTCACAAAACTTTTCGTCCAACACTAGAATTCCCAGAAGTGTTGAAAATTAAAATGTTTCAAAGTAAGACCTTAAAACAAACTTTCTACCTAATAAGACTTTCTCTTATTTAATTAAGAATAACAGTTAGCACCTGGCCGTGGATGTGGGTTAATAGATTCCTTCGCCAACCCTTCTATGCAGCTGCGGAAAAAAGTGATGTTGATACAATCTAATGTAGGTTACCTACTTCCAGTCTCGATGTATTGATTCGTTTTGTTTAATATAATAGAGAGATGCAAATATATCAGTATCGAGTTATTTTTTCTTGTGGAACACTTTTAATTTATTATTTGATTATTACTCTTGAGTCTATTGCCAAACACAGAATTTCGAGACATAAAAATTCAACCGCTCGATTCAAGGTCAAATCTCAGACCCTGCACAATAATAATATAATAAATCAATAATCATTCTAAATCATAACGTCACGCAAAAAACTCACACACGAGCACAAAGTAAGTATATACATAGAGTTGTTGTTAAAACAACACTAAAGTAATAAAAACACAATGCTCCTTTAGGCTTAAAGTCACAAGCCACAACGTATTAGAAGTATCTAAGTATAATTATCATCATAAGCCGACCTCTGCGGTTGAAACAGATGTTCCGTCGCGCTCCCATTTATTCTTATTATCTCGCAGTTTTAGACTAAGACGATATTCAGCGAAAATTTACTGGCCCAAGACTAAGTACGTCCCTTAGGAACTGTCTGGACAGTTTACTGTTCAAGTTCATTATTATAGAGAAGTAAATGCATAAAATATACGTCTAGAGGCTCTCTAAGTAATCCTCAGATCATTAGGTGCGATAAATATTAGTAAATGCATGTAGTTTAACGAAATTTCGAGAACATTCTAACACTATTGTGGATTCGTCTCGATCGATAGCGGTTTGGACGCGTCGGGTTTGGCGCCCTCTCATAATGTGGGAGTTTCACAAACACTTTTATCTATCTATTGTGACATTTTTTGGTTTATTTATAATTTGTACTCATATATGTATCTACATATATTATGTAGATATGGTTTTTAGGTTATTGTGTCGAAAGGACGCTTTTGTAACATGACTTTGGGGAAAGGTCGTTCACGCGGCATTTGGGACATCCACGAAATTACAATAATTATTTTCGTCCCGTTTCGTCCCACGGACATAACGAATGTATAAATAAACGGTCGTATTAAATGTCTTGTTTATTTATTTATTCGGATCTACCTTCTGGAAAGTGGTAACAAATATTGAGTTTCAACTGAAGTATTCAGTTTCGACGCGCAAAAATATTTTGGAGTTTCATGGGGAAATTTTACGAACAATTATCGCAGTGGGGTCCGCCATGTTTGCAAAAAAATAAGAGGGAACCGTGACCCACTTCAGCCGGGCACACATTAAACATATCTTTAAACTTTTTGGTGAAAATTTTTGCACAACGACAAAAAAGTACGAAATGCAAAATTACTAGGTAAAAAAATGTTATTGCAAATGAAGTCACGAGCAAAATGATTGTCTTAATTATATAATTTGGTTGTTGACTATAATGAAAGACTATGACTAACTACATAATACCCGCTTAAAATTAATGCCAACCTAAAGTCACCTTTATAATTGCGTACAATTAGGTTGTAGAATACAATAGCACATAGCTATATCTAAAACATAGTAGAGACGCATTTTAAACGCAATGCGCGTCGTGAGTTGTTGGCAACGATTATCTGAATGTATCCCGCGTACATTGCCGCACTTTCAGCCAACAACAAATCGTAAGTCACACATAATACGTAATGTAAGCGGAACATTATCGAAATAACGCGTTTAATTTACGACGCGCTTTATATTTCCAACGATGCTAGAGCCTTATTAATTTTCGAGCGTTACGTGGTAATACGTAACATGGATTTGACGAAAATGTTCATTATATAGTAAAATTGTTGGAATTCATATTGTATCAGCTTTTTGTTTAATGAATTATAAATATTGAATTTAAATTACGTGAAACAAAATGTGTAATAATATGATCTTTTTATGATGGTTCAAATTACATACAACGAATGTTAAATGTAACAGAATGGGCATTTTACATACATACATATCGTCACGCCTTTAATCCCCGAAGGGGTAGGCAGAGGTGCACATTATGGCACGTAATGCCACTGTACAATGCACACCCATGGGCATTTTAAGTTGTTAAAATACATGAACAAACGAAATTTTAAAATTAACTTACTTAAAAAATGTTAGTACGAGTAGATACTTAGTAACAAAATGAAATAATCAACCCATCACGCCTCAATTGAAAAATGGATGACTGTGACCTTAAAACCTACGCTTCAATACGATTTGCATGTAAAAGAACTGCTTGTCTCGTTGAATCAATCCTTCACTGTTAAAAACTCATTTCCAATACACAAAAGTTTTCAAATAAATTAAATTTCTCGTAGCAGGTCTACGCCGTAGAGGATTACGTCAGTGCTACGCCGTAGCTTGTAGCGACCGCGTCGAACACTCATCATTAGTTTCTGATCAAGTTTTTTTCTGGCTAATGGACAACAGCTGGTCGTTTCACATAACATATAGTTTAGCTAGAAGCGGTTGCTTCATCGATCCCCGTGGCATTCACAAGAATAGACACTGTTCCTTGAATTTCCAACTAAGTTCATATAAGAACACAACGTCTGATTTTCCCCGAAGGGATGGAAAAAGGTACACCCACTTTCGACTAGTTCTGTTATTATTACTGTCTATAAGAGGCTAAAACTATACAAATGGAAGTCTTATACAAATTCAAACTTGATATTTAATAGAACTGATACCAAATTAAAAGTACTCTTAACCGACGAGCATGCATGAAAAAACTGATGACTGTTGATGAGACGAAAGAGGCATGTAAGATTTGTAGCAATTGGCGTTCCACTGTATTTGCCTACCTCCATGGAAGACAGGCGTGATGTTATGTATGTATGTATGTGATAGAAAGAAGAATTTGGAAAACAACAATACATAACCCTGAACCATACATTTATGTTCGCTCCAAACCAAAGACGCAATAACTTCCATTAAAAACGCTATAATTATTTTATAACCAACATAAAACTATTTGCAAAAGCATACTTAATAGCAAGAAGATAAGATTCATATCCATAAAACGGATACACAATCATAATTGAAGACCCAATTAAGCTTGGAAAATATCCCGTAATCTTTTATACACAAAGAAGAATACCAAGTAAATTGATATTAGGTAGCAACCCCTAAATGTACTTGGATTCCGGATTTTATAGGCCCATAAAAATACCCCATAGAACACACTCGTAGGTAGCATTAAGGTAACATTTATTTAAGGGGTTGGCCGTACCCGCTGTCTTAATGAAGAGCTAGTAGATAGTTGACGGTACATAAGATACCCGCATTATTGTATAGTGACAGCCCTATTTTATGAGTGGGATTATTGGGTATAATGAATGGGAATTCTGATATCAGATACGTAATAGTTCGTGTTGTAACAATAAACATTATCCACTGCAAATATTTTAGGTTCCTATTGTGTTCATGTACTTTTTTCAAAGTATTGCAGTGACGTATCGTCACGCTTTTTAACCCAGGAGCGATAGGCAGAGGTGCACATTATGGCACGTAAGCCACTGTACAGTGTACATCCACATTTCAATATTTTTGTTAGTGAGTAAGTAAGTCCTATGTATTACGGAATGAGCCTTTTGGCATAATTATACTGTACACAATTTCAGACTCCGTGCTACTACTGCGAAATTTTCGATAAACCGAAAAAAGCCCCGCAATACTTTGCCCGACCCGCTAATCGAATCGGGACCCCATGCCCGGTAGTCGCACTTATAACCAACTCTACCAACCAACAACAACTCTACCAACGAGGGAATATTTGAGTGACTTTGTTAAATAATGTAATGCTTAATATTTCTTATTATTATACTAAGTGTTGTTTATACATAAATGGTATCAATCAAACAGTCAAACATATCATAAAGTAATATGAAAGCATATAAGGTATATTTCTCAAGAGAGTAACACGAGTTCAAAGCAATAAAAACACCTTATAATTCCTTGCACGTCAACGCAAATACATACGCAAATAAATTTCATTAATATATTTGCACCATATTACTGAACTTTCTCATATTCAAGGAGAATCGAAACTCGAAGCGATCGCGATGCATATTACAACTGTAATTGGTATCGAGTGACTGATTGCTTTCGCTTACCCGAAACTTTTATGGGCTTAATCGTTAATATCGAGTTGATTACGTTAATTATTACTTTTGGACCGATAAGCCAAGAAAAATTATCTGCAGACCTCAATATTTTTCGTCGAAATCTTTTCGGATATAAAGTTTCCATCGAGTGTAATCTATGTGATACATTTGGGCCATCTTTTCCTTAACTCAAACATTTACAGCTTCACCCACACAGGCACACGAGCGAATGTATTATTATAACCTGCTTCCCAAAGGGTCTCAGTATAGATTTTGCGGTGAGCTTACATTACATTGAATGTGACGTCACACAAAGGGACGGGAAATCGGTCTATGAGCCGTGAGGTATTCAGCCCCGTAAAGTACGAATAAGTACTGGCTGATGTTAAAAGGCTCAATAGACTTAACATTTTCTTGTCTAGAGGAAAATGTAAGAGGCATTCTAGATGCTAACTGAAGACATTTTTATCTATCAATTGTTCATACTTGGTTTAATAGGATCTCTTAAAGGAATAGCGGTCCTTTATGTCTTTGTTATATAAGATTCTTCAACTTCGTGAACAATTCCTTTAAACTAATGAGTAAGGACCAATATTGTTGCGAGCCTTTAGAACAATTTATAACAGTCACAGAATGAGAAACCATTATTGAATAAAAAGTTTCAGCTTTATAGAAAAATATGCTTTATGACTATGGTGATAATTGTTATAATCATTTGTCTTCTGTCTACTATTGGAACGTCATCAAATGAGCTCGATCATGAGTTTTCACATCACACTATATTTATATATCCCACATGTAAATTTGTTCATTAAGAACGAAAAAGTGTTTATTTTTTCAGCCCAAAAACAATAAAAGTTTGAAATTACCACCACCGAGGTAACCAAACAACTACATGGTTGACACGACACAACGGGCTGCCTTGCTATAGGTATCCGGTTCGATTCCCTTCGATGCACTGAGCAACTCTTTGTGTGATCTCTCTTTTCTTTATTTAACTTTCTTTTCTTTCTTTCTGATCTAAAAATTGTTGCTTCAGGTCTAAGTGTCATGTGTATTTGAAATTATGTTAGTAAATGAACCCAGGACGAGGGGCAACGTTTTTACTTAAAAAATAACTTACAGCCCCTACATTTTCTTTACCAAAATAATTCTGTGTTACACACACTACGTAGAAGCATAAGTAAGTGCTCTAAAGCAAGCACAATAAAGCGTGCGAGTACTTTATTCCGTGACAGATCCCTGTAATGTGTTACATATGTCACTCTCATATCTCTACTAGCGCGAAAACTGCTATAATAAACAAAACCACAGTAATTTTTCAAACATAAAAACTGTGAAAGTATTTTTGATAGTGTACCTAAAGGTACTAGTCTAGTGCTACACATAAAATTGTTTATTTTTTATTCGATGCAGTTTTTATCACATCGTTAAAACGTATCTACATGTAAAAATATACTCTAATCCCCGGTATGTGTTTTAAAAATGGTGGTGAATGTGAGTGAAATCTACAGGTGATATTTTTATTACACTTTTTGCCATATTCCATGTAGAAGATATAAAAATCATACGACCATTTGAGGTACACACAAGGCAGGGACAAACTAAAACGACCTTGTTTTACTTATAAATCTCAATAACTTAGGAAACCCCATTGAAAGTCTATTGTACAAACCAGAAACCCATTTTCAACTCCGTAGCCTTCAACGCTTCATTAATCTTTCATCCGTATACATAAACGCTCTTGTACATATACCTTTAATTAGTTACCGCAAAATGTTCCACGCTAAATTAACAATGCATGTAGGATGTAGGTACATGCCCGTAACAATAACTACAAACAAAGCGATCGATTCCAACCGAACAACTCTATTGTGCCAACACTAATTACAAACTTTTTCATAAGCCGCCCTCATCACCGGGACACTGGTCGGCTACCAGCCCTCGGCTTAGCCCCAAACAAATGCTTTTCGAATTGATGACCTAGAAGAGTCGAATCTTAATCCGTGATACGAGGGCTTCATAAATATTCAGTGTCGTTATTTCACCTCGGCGGATGTCGATCCTGAGACGCGGGCGGCCGGAGCCTGTGTTTATGTTTACAGGGGAGGGGGGCGCCCAGCTGAGAGCCCGTCCCCCGCGCCGCCGCCTCACCCCGCCACAGACTGCGGAAAATCGATAGCGCTGCGAGCGCCGCAGACCTCTGTGCGGATGCTTTACTGAATGACGTGCCTTTGATCCTAACAAGCCTGTCCTGTCCAACATAGACAGACAGTTACGAGAGTCAGCTCCCCACCATATCCCACCAACAACAATCGACCAAGTACATTATCTACTCCTCCCTCCATTTTTATTCGCAAAATTATCACTCTATTTTCGTTTAATTTTCGCAACGAGTTATCTTATGAAAATAAATTGAATGCTGGGAAAAACCGCTTATGATGCCATTAAGAATAATTTTCGAGGAGGCTTTCGCTAAGTCCTCCTCGCTGCCGAGGTCCTATTACAACTCCAATAATGTCAATTTCGATTTTGAATATTACAATCGAATATTTGGCACGTACTTTCGTTACAATACAAAGTATATTAAGAAAATAAAAAAGTATATTCTTATATATTAATAACTTTGAAACTATTTTCGGCTACTAAAGTATTCTTTATACAACCTGAAGTAATTTCAAAAGACGACTACCTCAGCATGAATGATGAAAATATCAAGATTTATTTTTTATCATTCACGGAAATTACGTATGGAGGCCTCGGAAAGGTCAAACTTTTATAAATGTGTTTGAGAGCGTCTTCATAAAAAAAAACGAAAGTAAGTTCAACGTCTTTCCTTTAAAAGTAGATCTTTAGAACGAATTTAACTAAAAACTATTTACGTAGCTCGTTACCAGTTTATACGTCAAGCATAGAATGAACATTCAAAAAAGGAATAATACAAACGGCCAGCGATAACACATAAATAAACAAACAATGAGCAACAATAAATACTTCTCAAAATAATTAAGTCACAGAATAGACGAGAGCATAAACAAAACAACATATAGAGTGCTTCAACTGGATAAAATATGGCACATTTTGTTACGCTGTGTCATACAATAGGTGCGCGGTAAATAGGTCAAGCGAATTTAATAATTTCACAGTCTTTCACGTGAGCCATGCCTATCTGAAAGCGTCTTCAGCAATTAATATCATTTTAGTCTTTGAGATAACTGTGTTTTCTAAGTTAATGCAGTGAGAAGGCTGTGTGAACTAGGCGTGAAGTCTCGTAGGTTGGACCATTTTGTTTAATAGAAAATTATGTTTTCAGTGTAGGTAGTGTGTTCTTTCACACATACGGTACACCCACTTTTCAATTGTTATGTTATGTCTCATTATTGTTAGAAAGCGTATATTTTGTTTTAGAATTGTTTGAGCTAAAATGTCATAACATTTACCTATTTAAAACATGTGTTAATACTATCGAATGTTATTTTAGAAGGGAACTTATTTCATTCTGATATTGTTGTATCTTATGAATTCCTATTAATGTTTAATGTCCTGTGATTATTGATTTATTTGTGTTTGTCTATACATATAATAAAATCGTAGAAAAGTGCTGTCTGTACATTGAAAATAAAAATAAAAAAAATAGCAGGGGTTATTGTTATGTCGATGTCGAACCCAAAAATGTAATTAACTTTTTTTTTGTCTGTTTGTCTGTTTGTCTGTTTGTCTGTTTGTCTGTTCGTCTGTGCGCGCTAATCTCAGAAACGGCTGATCCGAGTTGGATGCGGTTTTCACGAATATATTGTGGGATGCTTAAATTTACATTTAGTGTTTGTTTCATGTCAATCGGTTCATAAATAAAAAAGTTATGTCAAATTAAAGAATCACGTCGAACATTCTATGCTTATACCATTAATCTCCGCAACTATTTGACGGATTTGGTTGAAATTTGGTACAGATATAGTTTAGAACCTTAGAAAGGACATAGATATATTTTTATTTCAAAAATCAAAAAATAAAAATAAGAAATAAATTATTTATAAATAATTCTATGTCGATCGTTACACGACTTCGGTTCATGTTATTGTTTTAATTCATCGAAAAAAAGTAAATAAATAGTAAAAAGGTATGAAAAAAATAATATCAATATAATAAAACATTTAGTACAAAGAAAATGCTCTAACGGAGTATAGATAATTCTATGTCGATCGTTACACGACTTCGGTTCATGTTATTGTTTTAATTCATCGAAAAAAAGTAAATAAATAGTAAAAAGGTATGAAAAAAATAATATCAATATAATTAAACTTTTAGTACAAAGAAAATGCCCGAACGGAGTATAAATAAATAATCCAAGTTGTCTTTATCCTCGATAGATTGCGTTGGGATCGAAATAGATCGCGCTATGGTTTCGTTACATTCATTTGGTTGGGTATCGGCCGAGCGCTTCGGTACTATCGTAAAAAGTGTATTATCAGTCGTATGATTATTATTTGTCTGTAGTGGTCCTGCTGTTTCGTATATTCTAAATTGACAACATTTCATATTTTTAACATGCATGTATTATAATGTTATATAAAAGTAAATCGAAAACTAGGGCACCCATATTTTTTCATTTTTCAAAATTATGTACTTTTCATTCATAATTTCGAGTTTGAAATTCAGTGTATTCTAAAAAGACGTAAGCGCCAAATTACGGTAGAATGGCGATAATACCTTTGCCTCACTTAAATCCGTAAAAAACCTAGTAGATGTCAAATGTACTGTCACTGATAGCTTGTCCAGTGTTGCCAACTTAGTGGAATTTCCACTAGATCTGGTGGTTTAGATATGTGTTTCAGTGGGAAAATATAGGTTTTAGTGGCTAGTGGATATTTTAGTGGACTAGATTGTTTCAGTTAGTGGTAAGTTAAAAATTAACCACTAAAACTACTCGTAAAATGCTGTGTGATTTCTAGTTAAAAATAGTTAATTGATACACTTGTTGGCAAGATAATATTGCCCACTCAGAAAGTAAATATTTTTACGCACAATATTAAAGATTTTATAGGTATGAAATGCTATTTGGGGTACCGATTTGAAATTCACTAACATCTATGAAACAGAAAGTACCACCGCTTGATCAGGAAACTAGAAACTCATGAAAACCAGAGTTCAGTATTTTAATTGCCCATCATACTTACAGAACCCAATTTTTGGCTTCTGCGCAGGCAATAACAGAATCAAAACTTTTTGAAGCAGTCTGTCTAAAAAGTCAGTTTATATAAAGAATATTTTAAAATATATTATATGTAGATTATATTAAGCACAAAAATCTAATAATACAATTAAAATAAAACCCTTTTAAATAATGTGCGTAGTTATTGAAAGAGTAAAGGGGGCCATGAAAATATTATTCATAATCCCTTTTTTTAGATTCTGTGATGATCTTAAGGAATTCTGGTGGTTTGAGAGGCCGCTAAGATTTTGTGGTTTCTGGTGGTTTTCACGGCCTCATTTGGTGGGCTGGTAAAAATAAAGTTGGCAACACTAAGCTTGTCAAACTCGTTGGTGCGCATGTGTTTGTGTGATTTCAAATTTTGTTATTTATGTTGTTATAATTATATGATTCCTAGTTGCCGATTGCAGAAACTTGCCGAAAGTTGACTATTTAATGCTATTGCAATATATGCACGAAAATGAATGCTACAATTTTGCAGAAATACGTATTGGCAGTGTTGTTTTTGCAGGCTGGTACAAAACAATATTTTGGATCCTTCATTGGCATATATGTTTCATTGAAATCCATTTTATTGACGAAATAATGTCAATCAACGGTTATGAATAAGCAGTGTGTCGATTCGATAGGAAAATATTGTGTAAAATCAATTTCGATTTCGAATGTAAATAAAAGTTACAGCTTCAAGTGACATTAAACATTGACATTTGACACTTGATGTTTTCATCTGAAACCATGATTGCTAAGGCAAAGGTAACGACTGCATTCTGCCGTACCTATGACGTCATCACATGTTTTGTGATTTTAATTATTTTTCTCAGAAATAAAAAATGAAAAAAATATGACATAAATATATTTGAACTCAGGATACGAAAATAAAGAAATGGTATTTTTGTTTCCATGTCGTATCAGTTTTGAAATGTTGTCAATTGGTTTCGTTGTATTTGTCAATTAATAAGTTTATTTGTTGGGTTTTCCTGGTTTTTTGGTTAAACTATTTAACGTAGGTTTAGTTTGATATCGATTATTAGTAGTTACTGTAGTTAGTTTTTTTAATAAAATTGTAAGTCTAATTTATAAATTAATTAGATTAGATTTAAGTCGTTTCGTTTAAATTATTTAGTTTAAGCTTGGTTATTATAGCATAGAGGATAGGTTGTAATATAGTTTCTTTTTTAGGGTTCCGTAGCCAAATGGCAAAAAACGGAACCTTACAGATTCGTCATGTCTGTCTGTCCGTCCGTCCGTCCGTATATCACAGCCATTTATTTGCAAAACTGTTGGTCCTACGTAGTTAAAACTTAGTAAGATGGTGTATTTCGGTAACCGCTACTTGAATTTTGAATAAAAATTAATAAATTAAAAAATTAAAGGGGGGCACTCCATACATGGAACTGATTCAAAAAAAAAAATTTTTCAGCTTACATATCCGTGATGGGTGTCTATGGATAGGTCTTTAAAAAAGACATTAAGGTTCCTAAAACCACTTTTCGTCAAAATCAATCGTTTGAAAGTTAGACGCTTCCAAAGTGGAAAAATGTGTGTCCCCCCCCCCTCTAACTTTTAAAATAAGAGAGTGAGAAAACTGAACAAAATATATGCTGTAGATTTCAATAGAAACTAACAACGAAAATTGGTTTGAACGAGATATCATTATTAGTTTTTAAGAAATAAAACATTTTCAAAAACCGCAAATATAACTTTGTCGTTCATACAAACACTATGTAAAACCAAGTTATTTTACAACTTTTATATTATGTCATCTACTTGCTGTTACGGAACCCTTCATGAGCGAGTCCGACTCGCACTTGGCCGGTTTTTTAATTGTTATAAATTCGTAATTCGTAGCTTTCTTTAGTTTTAAGTTAGTTTAAGTCCGTTTTTAAACTATTTTTTCAATGCCCTAAGTGAGTATACATCTATTAAATTCAAACGCAGAGCTCATTATGTTGATTTTTGAAGAGTTCCCTGGAATATCTTCCACATCTCATTTTTGAAGAGATCCCGCGAGATCGGGACCTATGTGGTTAAAACCAAAAATTTGCCGGAAGTCATATTATAATAAATCTGAAGAAGGTTCAATTCTGTACATTGAAAATATTGAAAGAATAAATAGCAAGGGGTGTTACTGGATCGATACCAAACCTAAATATGTGATTAAATATAAAAAAAAAATTTGTCTGTCTGTCTGTATGTTCAGGCATCACGTGAAAACTAACGGTTCGATTTCGATGAAACTTGGTATAATTATACCTTTTTATCCTGGAAAAAAAAATCTTTATTTTTCAGTTTTATTCTATAGAACGCGACCTCAACAGCAGTAGCTCAATAAAGGGATCTCCTTAATTATTTTAAATATAAACTAATATACATTAAGTGCTTTTGATGTTACTAACCAAATGGATCTTTATAATTTGAAATAAACGAATTGAATTAAATTACTTATAGCACCAATAACACGGAATTGAATTAATTATAATTATAGTTGGTAGATAGATTTAGTTGGTAGTATAGTAACTCTCAAAACAACATTTCCAATTAACACATCGAACGCTGTGGGGGTCACCAGTGACCGACGTTAGCGGAGGATTTGCCTTCAACAGTTTTCTATTGGCAGTAATAGACTTAATATATCTTACTAGCTGCTTCCGCGCGGTTTCACCCGCTCTGCTCGGTTCCTATTGATCGTAGCGTGATGATTTATAGCCTATAACCTTCCTCGATAAATGCGCTATCCAACACACAAAGAATTATTCAAATCGTAACGGTAGTTCCTGAAATTAGCGCGTTCAAACAAACAAACAAACAAACTCTTTAGCTTTATAACATTAGTATAGTATAGACATTCATAGCTTTCATAAAGGAAAACATTGTAACATGATAACTGATTGCAAGTCAATCGTCGAAGCGTAACACTATGACCTATTTCCCTTTGTTACTATCAGGATTCAAAGGCCAGCCCCAAACGTTCGACACACAAAAGCAACTAATGCTTCATTAGTGTACACTGAATTCTACAAACGGGTAAGTAACTCGTCAATGGATGACGTTTTAGACTTTACTGTTGATGAGTAGAGTTAAAATTAAATGACTGCGGTATGGAATGTACTCTAAGCAATAGGGATAGGAATGGAAGGAGGATAGGAATTTAATCCGCCAGTTAGATAATGAAAACATATTACACACTTACATACAAGAAGTAATAACATATTACATATAAGATGCTAGAGAAGAAATAGATACTGAGATAAAACGAATCAAAGTTTAGGAGTGAGACTTATTACGTCATTCCCACGCATAAAATGTTCCTAAAAGTGACGTCATGCGATATTTCAAATCAATATATCTTCGAAGGTATTTGTTTCCGTAAGAAAATAAAAAATACGTGTCTAATATTTTAAAATAATCTACAAGACCGATATTAAATAAAAAATTAGTCATCTAATTTCGAAGATATGTTGTGACGTCACTAAACTTTCATTACCTAACTCACACACACACAACGTCACGCCTTTTTATCCCCGAAGGGGTAGGCAGAGTGCACATTACGGCACATAATGCCGCTATACAATTTACACCCACTTTTCACCATTTATGTTATAAGTCCCATTATAGACTGTGTTATAAGTCATTACCTAACTGACAGACTAAATAGATTTTTAATTTTCATACCCCGTCATCATGTCTATTGGAGTACTTATATCATACATCAATGACGTATCCCCTTCAAAAAGAAAAACTAGACCAATAAATTTTATTTACGTAGGCCGTCAATACAAAGTGGTACAGTTCTACACAACAAAAATAGCAATACTTTGATCGTCTCAATTTATTATTGATATCCAAAACGTAGGTTCGTGTTATCTATTTATAACTGATTCACGTAATAACTAAGGTCTACATAAAGGACATGATGAAATTATAGATTTATTTGTATTGGATTTGATTTGATATATCTTCTCTCTAGTAAATAAATAATGGAATTTTCCAGACAGAACTAATATTATAGATAAGTATTTTATTTGCGTATTACGAAATTGAAATGAAAATGACACTTAATACGTCGTATTAAGGTTTCAAAAAACTATGTAGGTTTAGATTGTTCAATGAGGGATTTATTTGTATGTCGCTTGAGAAAAACATCTGACTATTGATCAAATAGAGCTATTGGAAAGGTGTTTTACTCAGTTAACTTTAACATTATGGAATGGCCATACAAGATCTAATAACTCACTAGCGCCAACTGGTGGCCACAAAAAACAACAACAATTGCTATCGAATTACGAATTGAGTCCGTGTGAAAAACAAACACATCCTATAACTTAAATAGGTTAACGATTCTTTTTATGAAAGGAACCGTATTTTAGTTATTGCTCTAAACTGCAATAAAATCGCTATAAATCTTAATTTATGCCTTGAAAGTAAAATTCAATCGAACGCAATAAAACGCTTGAAAACTGTAAATGCAATGGGGAAAAAATTGCAACGCGACGCTTGATATATGTGGGCCGCTTAGACCGTGAGCCACGGGCGCGCGCCGCCCGTATACTCGAGATTTCGTCCGATATAAATCTTTCAAGTGAGATGAATTTGCCGGGACTGCGAAATGATACATAAAATATTCATCCTCGCTCAAAAATGCAAGCATCTGTTTTTCATTTTGTGTAAGATATTTTCGATCGACGTTACCTTTTTTCGAATTTACACTTTGGTCGATTATAAAGACTTATACTCACTATTAACGATATAAAACCCCAGTAGGTAAATCATTGTGGACCTGGTACGTACCTGAAAAGAAAGAAACAATAAATTAGACTTTCGTTATATACACAATCAATCAAAAACGTAAAGCCTTGTAAATGAAGTGGGTGGACTACTTTATACAAAAGTTTACAGCTATGCCTCCTCAAGGCCAGGCCATTGTAGTCGGCTGTGAATGGTTTCTCGGAATAAACCAGCTAATAAAGTCTAGAAAATGGATAGTTAAAAGAATGATGAATGTTAAATTGCTATTACCTACACTGCACAAACAAATTAAACTAATATTGTTGCGTTTCGTGTCATTAGAAGTTTCAGAGGTTGTAGGCAAAGTAATATTTGGTTTGTTTGTTTATTTCACATACCTACTTCCATCAATCTTTCGTGGATATGATTATGAAAATATTAGTAGTATCGCGACAATCACCGCATCGTGTGTCGCGTAATGCTGTTCATGAATATGAGCCTCTTGCATGGCTTGAAACTAGTCGAGTTCTTCGTCAAACAGTTACGTGAATAAGTCGATAACATAATAATTGATGAAAATATTGTATTGTTTTAAACCAATAAATCGTTTTAAAGAAAGATTCGTGGCTTTTCAGTCAGTGTCTTTGGCTCCTACACTACACCTACAATTACAAAAACCACTATTTATAATTAAACACAAAACTACTTACTCAATACAAACCCTACCTCATTTACTACACAGTATGAAATCCCATCACAAAAACCTTTATCAAACAATTACTCCGGTCAGTCGCGGCAAAGATGGATTGTACGAATTACATTGAAGCCTTTCTTGGGAACATCTCTCGGGTGTGGGGAACGAACAGAGTGATGTAGATTTATGACGAGACGCGACTCGAGGTTGTCGCTACTTTATAGCGGTGTATGTAGTGTATACGACATAGTATATGTTCTATGGGACTATAAATCACTGTTGCAAAATGGGCCCCCACTTAACGTAGTGTCGCGTAGATTGGTTCAGGGTTAGATGTCGCATGATATGTAGGATGATTGCAAGCGATTTCAGTAAAACTTGGAATAGGAAATTCGATGTTATTGCTGATGAAATAAGGAAGAAGATCGAAGTGATAGTAACGACAAACTGTTTAGTATTGAAGTGTTTTGTTTGGGTTGAATTTACATACAAAGTATTAAGGAGATCTAAACACAATTCCGGATTCTAGACCGTTTTTTTTTATTCGTCGTCGTCAATGTTCGAAAAAGCATCTTAGATTAACAACAAATAACGTCATGGAGTTTCTTGCTCGTTCTTTTCCATTCGAAGCTACAGTTTGGATCGAGCCTAGCTTCACTAACAGACAGACTAACGGACAATTAAATTTAACGTTTCAAAAGTGCCTCATTAAATATTCGTTGAAATAAATGCTTTGACTTTGAAATCAATTTTGAATTATCATTCACCTCTGTCTATCGCCTAGATAACATGTAAAATGTCACATACTAACTAAATTCCAGTGTCCACACTGATACTCTGGCATTTACAGCCACGCTTAGACTTACAATTAATATAAGCTTTACTTGGTACCTAATTGACCAGCGATTCGGAAAACGGGCTCTCGATTAAAAATAGACCGGCTACACGCGAAAAAGTAGTTGTAAAAGCGAGGGCAACCTTCACGAATGTATGTAATAAATAATTAATTTCATGTACAAGAGGTTTTCGTATCATTTCGTTGAATATAATTTATTTACAACGCAATTTATTACTTTCACCTTAAACTAGACTCGTGTATTCCACGAATAATTATATATTTCCCCATACGAGTATTACAAATGAACGTTTTTGTGAAAAGAGAATTCTCTCATTAAACATGAACCTTCTAATTTCGTTCCACAATTATTTTATAACGTTATTGTGGAGCTACGGAGATTTCAACCTTCGTGAATTGGATTTAAGAATGAATTTCGAATACGGAGCCCTTTGAGTATCTATTTCCTTTTCGATTACTTATTCGGAGAAGTTTTTGGTAATGAAATTGTGTTTTCTTTGTGTGTAGTATTAGTTACCGGTGAATAATAATACGAACCAAATTATTTCGTACTGAATGTTTCTTTTTTTAATTCGGAAGCGTGTTACTACGCATCCGGATTAAAAAAAAACGTCTTCCGCATGAAGTATTAGATGATACTTTCTATTCCTATCACAATGATACTGTTCCAACACTTTTTTTAAGGGAGCATAATCATCCAATGACTTATCCCACCTTGAGCGAGACGAGAGTGCCTGTCAGACTCTTACTAACTGAAAACCACCCTGTTCCTACTCCTACTTTTCGAGCCGGAGCCCCGGTAACCCGCTATGCAGTCCGCAGCGCTGTTACACCTCTATTTACCCCATTTAAGACTTTGACTGCCAACAAAAATCGGTTAAAGTGAAATCCTCCGATAGCGCTGGTCACTTTTGCCGCCCATGGCGTATTCAAGAACAACGAAATTATTATAAAAAACGAAAAGATTCCAGGCAGAGGGCGCGATGGACGCGAAACTCGAGTCACCAGTAGCAGCGCGACAATCGCCGCGTTGTGTCGCGGAATGTTGCTCATGAATATGAGCCTCTAGCATGGCTTGAAACTAGTCGAGTTCCTCATCAAACAGTTACGTGAGTAAGTCGATAACATAATAATTAACAACGAAATGTTTACCAAGTTCAATAATTTGAAACATGAACCATCTCGTAACTTAATCGGTGGAACAACTGGTGCTGTGAATTCAGATTAGCTTATATTTCTGTCAACCCGCCGCCATCCGAGCTAACTTATATCAACAAGCTATTCTATTTTAATCTCCCACCAGACTCGCAAGTTTACAGCGAGCTACTGACATCGTCGCCATGAACTAACAATGAAATAATGTGTAAGTTACACTCTCTATTTTACTATTTCATGAGTTCATAATTTTGAAAATGAGAGCGTAGTTTTCTTTCTACTTTTTTGCTTGTAAAAAATTTCTTTGTTAAGTTCTGAAACAAATTTTAAAACATTAATTAACAAAATCTATGGCCAAAACAGATGGTTTTAGTACTAAAAAAATCGTTTCATAGTCATGAAATGGCTATTCTCATAGAATCACAATTACAAATTACTCTTTTTTTTTGAAACATAAATCACAGATAAATACTTAGAATTCTTAATTATGAAACTAATTATTTATTTTTTAGCAACACTGGTTGAATAATTCAACAGCTTTTTTAATCTGTATCAAAGGGAGGTCGTTATCTGCAAACGTGATTTTCAAGTTTGGAATAGTAAAAAAACAATGGGCAGAAGGTTTACTAAACAGTTTCAATTAAGAATTCAAACCTTTTTTTAAAATACATAAGGCTAGAGCTTCGCTCACGACTTTTTTGGGTTCATTAGACTGAGATAGATTTTATAATTGTCTCGCAATTTGTACGCACATCAAACAAATGTATATACTTACTGTAATGTGTATAATGTAAATTCTTTAAGTTATCAAATTGAATGAACAGGTCCGGGGTACGAAATGTCTTCACTATTGTAATCTTCAAACACAACACTTCCCATTAAATCTGTAGCAAATACTTTTAGAACACCTTATATAGTGTATGTACCGTTATAATGTACTGTATAATTTAATAGTGAAATACATATATTAGTAGGTACTTATTATATCTTTCAGAAACTTAAGTCTTTGACAGCCAATACGGTTGAAGGCAAATCCTCCGCTAACGTCGGTCACCGGTGACCACCACGACGTTTAATGTGTTAATAATAACCTAAATCTATACACAAAAGCAAACCACGTTGGTACAACCGTTTTTAATCAAAGAAAACTTGACGCGGTCTCTGGGATTATTAATCATTAACTAAAGTAAATACATTCTAATCTTCGGGGACTCAAGACCACACAGGGACAATAAATATATGTTACGTATTACATACAAGCAGAATAAACTTGAGAAAGAGGAAACTTCCAGAAACATCGTCCTAATGTAGATAGGTCGCTACTTATGTAATTACGAACTCATCTCGACTTGGGAGCCATCGCAATGAGTGAAACTTATATTGTTCACTCGGATTGTTTACAAGACTGCGAACGAATGTACTCTCTCAATATTAATCTGTTGTATAAACCGGCTAAATTATACTCGACCCTATATTTTGTAGAATAATGCCCGAATACTCAAACGCTACTCAATTTTAAGTTGTACTTAAATATCGTGCTATCTCTATCATTTTATAAAGAATTGATAGTGACAGAACTACATTTGAGAGCGTCTTAAAATTGAGTAACGTTTGAGTATTCGGGCATTAGACTTCTGTGAATTTAATTTTAGTACACACTTTTTCCGAATTGTAATCCATTCAAATTGATATTCCATTTTTAATTTGATATTTTTTTTTTTCGTTATTGATACAGGCTATAAACCTTCTAAGAACTTTTTGAGAATGTAACCGCTGGAGGTCACGAAACAAAACCTTTTTAACTCCGAGAATGAGAAAAAACATTGTGACATTTTTTCAAAAGATTGACCCAAAGGGCCTTACCTCAGTCCTACCTAATACGATTATATTTTTAAGCACATCCTAAAGGCTAGAAAATGTTTACGTGTGTGAATGAATTTATAGATAAAAGGCTTTACTCGAAAACCTATATAAAAAGGTTGCTCTGTGTAAAAATATGCTTTCTTATAACATACAAAAGTATGCTGGTTATTTAAGCTATATTTAAAAATCTTTCCCAAGCTGCATTGTGGCAAAACTCTCAGGCAAACTTTATTTTTACGATACAATCTAAAGTCGTTAGACTATAAGAATATATTATACCTTTTCGCAACCAAAATTGTACGGATTCCCGAATTTTGAACTCTATTTGACTTTAAGCAAAGAACAATATTCCTTTTTCATAAAAATGCGAAGTATAATTGAAAAGGACGGACTTATAACTAATGTAAATACGTTGATAAAAACTAAGCCCAGCAAACAAAAGTCAAATAAGTTAATGGATTCATTAAGTACGTTTATGGGATAAACTAGACTAGCTAACTATTAAAAGTAGCCTTTATTAACATGGAAACAGATCTTATATTGCTTTGAAAACCATTTCGCTAAGGCGACGGTGTACAAACTAAATAGAATTAGAGGGTGATTCAGCAAAATTTTATAATAATGGAATACTTATTCAAGTTTATGCTAGTGCTTCATAATTTGAGCTCAATTTAGTAAATTAGTTGGCAGAGAAAAGGAACATTGATTTTAATTATTTCCATTAGTTTAATTTGATGAGTCTCGTTGGCGTTGTAGTCGTACGTAGTTTTCAATCTCATTTCCGCGAATAGAGAATGTATTTCTATTTACGTATATTTTGTTCTCAATTTCTGACGACATAGAAATAAACTAGATAAATAGAGAACTGTTCAAAGCTTTGTATTCATTTCTGAGAATTTCAAATGTATTGTTTGATTGCTGTTGTATTCAAGACACACAGGACAGTACGCAAGCTGCATTTGCAAGCTGCCATTGGTTTGTCATGGCCCAATCAGAACGTAGAATATATCTAGATGTCGTGCCAAAATACTCCATGCATTTTGGAACACATTTGAGTAGGACAAAGATATCGTTCTGTGAAGCTTTTTTAAATTGAAGTCATTTCCACATATGTTTACCAAAAAACAAGTTATTGGTGGATACCAAAATATAATTTTATGTATTTTTTTAAAGGAGGAAATTCATCCATTGACTTAGCTTGCCTTGGGCGAGGCGAGGTGTTTGTGTCCGACTCTTACTGATTAAAAACCACCTCGTTAATACTACTGCTCTTTCAGCCGGAGCCCCGGTAAACTCGCTTGGTAGTCCATAGCTCCAGATCGGGTATGGCCCCATCTGAGGTGACCCGATGGCTCTTTGAAGCGCCGTACCCACGGGTACAATTTTGTGTAAAAGAGGTCCATAGTCCAGTAGAGGACTACTACGGACTATCGTTGATGATAAAAATTAAATGAAAAAAACTTAAATAGAGGTCAGATTTTTAATTTCTTTTTCCAAAGTCCACACTTCTCCTGAATACGTAATAATGACGAAATATAAAAAGTACAGTGAAAAGTTTTCCTTTCATAAATCTCTAGCTTAGACCTAACGTGACCTGTGTATCTTATCGGATTTTCTACGTCATTAACAGTATTTTACAGGTTTTTAGGGCAGTATTTTTTACTTACAACTAGAGTTACGAGAAAAAATACCGCTTCAAATAAATACCTAGTAATATAGGATAGTATTTCTGTAGCACCAAATGCTAGTAAAAAATTGCGTGATTTACAAAAACTTGATGATGACTGAAAGTAAGAAAACTTTTGAACCGACCTTACTGCTGTACTCAAAGACACTTAATGATTACTTAAACTATACCTTAGTAACGATTTTATTCCAAAATCTTGCTAAGGGGTTAAGTAACCAATCTCTCCATAAGTCTCTAACTACGGCTGTTAGTATCTAGTCTCACCACATATAAGTACGACAAATTATCTTTTAACCACAATATCAAGCATTAGGTAACATAGAAAAATAGTATCATAGTGTAGGTTCATTAACTATTCAATACTCTTCGACCAACCCAACTGTAATTGCTGACCTCAAGTCCTGAATACAGAACAGAACATAAATAGATTTCAACTAGACAATAATTAATATTAGCATTTAAGTTAAAACTAAACCGTTTCAGGTTTATTAAAGGTGTCCATTTTCATTTGAAGTAATTTATGTAAAGGTCAATGGCCTGTAAGACCCTTAGCATCTATTCTAAAGGGCAATAAACGGACTACGCACTTGTAGTTAAAGGAAAATGGTACTTAATATCAAATACATACTTATTAAATAAGTTTGCTTACATATGGAAATTCTCGAGTCTGTCTGCGCGTGTTTTTAGAACACACAAGTTCACACATACATATTACGCCCAGAACCAGAACAACAATTTCTAGATCACACAGAGACTAAGAATGCTTTTTCCACCAATAATGTGCTATGTAGCTATGCTACGAAGATGTAGGTAATACCGAAGCTGTGAAACTATGTGACCGTTTCCACTGATACTATGCTCTGTAGGTGTGCGAGTCAGATGTGTACATGTAGTATGCGATGTATCAATAGTAGACGATCGATATAGCACGCATCTTTTCATATAAAAAAAAACTCTAATTGTTCTAAACTGGGTGTCAGCCAGTCACCAAGGCAATGCGTGATCCGTAAAATAATCATGCTAAATTCAACTGTATATTTTCATTCGTAAACTGTAGTTTGCTTTACATTTAAAATAATCGAAACGAGAGCGCGTTCGAAGCTCTGGTTGGTTGATTAATTCGTGCCGGCCAATCAGAGCGCCGAATGAAATTATTAAGAGTCTAACATTCTTTCAGTTTAATTCAAACGTTCCTAATAGGACTTCAATAATTTCGCACCTGCTGCAAACATTTTCAAGGTATTCCGAAATTCCAAATGAAATTTAGAACACTTTACAACATTTCTAATTTATAGTTTAACTAACTGCCAAAACTGTTTGAATTAATTTTTGGACAGTGGAAAAGCGAACATTTTAAACGAATAATTATGTACGCTAGAATACTTTCCTTTAAAGAATTTGTACATTAATCAAAAACTTAATTAAGACAATATTAAAGTCCTAAATAAAAATTTATGTACCTATGTTACACTATTTTTCCATTCAACATACAATTTCTAAAACAATAACCTAAAACTTAATCTCAATTCTAAACCGCAATTCGCAGAGTACATTTTAATTAAGCAAACATCTAACCCGCATGACACAACGTAACAACCTGTGAAAGCAAATTGCGAAAGAAAACAAGTACAAGGGTTGCTTCATAATAATATGTTCGCTCACGGTCGGTTGAGAAAACGGTATCGCGTTCAACTCGAGTAGCTGCCCTGGCATTGTGGGGGTCAATGCACCCTGCACCCGACAGAGAAAAACAAGCGAGGACGCAATGCATATCTACTAGCTAGCTATGTATGTATGTACCAACCCTCGGTATTCAATGTACATGACTCCATTTTTAGCAGTTGTACGAGGAATGTACTTTGTGAAGCTTGCAAGCTTTTACGTAATACGACAGTTTTAAGGATCATGTTCTCTGTCTAAGTGAGTCATACGTTTCAATTGTGGAACGACAATGAATAACCCGCCATGTTCTCGTTGTGAAAAATAAAAGAAAATTTCAAAGTTAACCGTAGAATGCAGCTAAAGTTTCATTTTAATGAGCTGCTTCGTTTAAAAGTCGCGAACAAATTTTTAATTATTTACTCGTATAATTATGTATGGACGTCTCCTTTACTATAAAATTTTTAGTTAGTTAAAGAGTAATAAACTCTTGACTCGCTACTGTCCGCTACAGACTAAAAATCAAGATTTCAAACTTTGCATCAACTGAAGGAGTTTTGAAATTGCACCAAGTTTAACTATATTAGTGAGAAAGTTATAAAAAGTATAATAACTTTTGGTATTTCGCATCGCTGTCAAGTCGGTAAAAATGTAATCAAAATTACGATTTTAGTAAAATCACTTAGACATTGCTTGAGTGTTTGGGCTGGTTTTACGATTGAACTTGACTATAGTATTAGACGTAATCTTTTATTAGTGCTTGAGAATTTCCTTCTACAATGTTCGATGGTCCGTAGGTAGGAACAATTACTGCTAATCCTTGACGAACGGCCGCCGATGTAATGACGTCATTAGGACACCACAGTGAAGCGTGTCTATCTTACGTGATTGCCTGTCGTTACGTAGATGAGACACTAGAGGACACAACTAAAATTCCTAGTCCTTATGATTCGATTTATTCTAAGGTTTCAATCATGTTGCGAAAGTCTTGATGAAAGTACCTGGGATGGAAGAGAAAGATGGAAGATTTTTTTATAATGACTATTGCAGACATACTTACTAAATTAGCTAAAGATCACGGTTTACTCCTGTATATTAATAGACAAATGCTCTACTAGTTTCAAGTCACAGAGAGACGTAATATGAATGAATAACATAATAACCCAGATAAAGCAACATCACAGCCTGTAGCCAAATGGCTTGTAGAATAGAAAACTAAATTTGGATTGACGTAGATTTTGACATTTTTCAATGTCATCCCTATACATTGAGTTTTCTACTCTTTCTGTAGACAAGCGCTAAAGTGACATTTGGCTAGAGGCTCACATCAGAAAACATCTCAAATTATGCTCCAAAATAATTTCCCAAACTACAATCACGTATTTAACAGAAAAGCAAATTAGTTGCCATAGCAACTAGGGATCATTTGATCACAATGATTGGATGTGCGCTACAATGCGTTGGGTCAATCGAACTATTCATTAGTAGTGATTAGTTTATCCCACTGATCCCTACATCCTCATAGATTTGTGTCATGTAATAATAGAAAGGCCTTGACATGAAAACTTGGAGATTAGAAGGATTTATATAAGTAACTAGCAAACCCGGCAAACTCCGTTTCGCAACTGTTTTGTCTGAATTTTCTTTGCTATAAACCTGACGGAGCCCGAGGCCTTTCCAACGAATGCAAAACCGTGGAAATCGGTTCGTGCGTTCTGGAGTTATAGCGTCAGGAAAACCCGACTTATTTTTATATAATAGATTGTTCAATTAGAGCTTCTATTTTATGGGGCTTAAGACATAGCTAATGGGTGAAATCTGAATGTTAATTTACCTCTTGACTTATCTTGCAGAAAATTAACAAAAAAAATAATGTACCGCCTCCATTTTTTAAATTAGGTATCCCTAAATCATTATCATAAGTCTGAAAAAAACTATGAATAAAATAAAAAAAACAACTAAATGACTACACATTGGACAGAGACCGGGTAGTAGTATAGTACCCAAAGCGGGAGAAGTCATTGAATGATTTTTCCCCCTCAAAAAAAAGCTTGGTTATTCAATAATAACCGAAACCCCTACTATGCAGAGGATCCTAGTCCAGCAGTGGACTGTCGTGGGCAGTAGTATGCTCTGAGACCTTTTAGAATGAAAATAAACCTAATTCTTAATGACCATAATTTCTAAAATCTAACGTCGAAAACCTACAGGTGAATGACCTCACAAGTATCCATTTACGAGGAATCCATCATAACGAAACAAATTATTCTAGCGAGGTACCACCCGCTACCCACCGGGTCAAACTCAACCCAATTCCTAACTCAACCATTTTCATAGAGATGAACACATTAATTTGCACCGACAACATCCCAACAATGTTGTTTAAGAATGTGATAATGAAGACCCTTTCAGATATTACCTCAAAACTCCAATATTAGTTCCCGAAAATATTTTCAAAGGGAATATTTTATGAAGAAATTTTAGCTAAATATATTTCAGTCACCTCATTGATCTTGATAAAGTCTATTTGAGGTTAAAAAGAGGACTTGAAAAGGACGTTCATCTTCTTTTCTTGTAAATTATGAATGAAAATAATAAATTATATTTCGAAATATATTATTTGTTATGAGTGAGATGTGCTCCTATGTAGGTGTGTTCACTGTGTATGTTTAACAAAATATGATGAACGTCTCAATCGTAGGTTGTTTTAGAAATTATTATTTTAGATTGGATAGTATTAGAAACCTGTGAAGTACATATATCATACTTATGTTAATAAGAAACAAAAAAACATAAAGTACAGCCATATGTGCAAGCAGCTTCTGCCAGTGGCCACACCCGCAATCCCGTGGGATAAAAACTATTATATGTGTTATTCCAGACGATAAACTAACTCTGTCCCAAATTTCATCTCGATCACTTCAGCCGTTTTGACGTCAAGGAGTAACAAACAAACATACGAACTTTCGCATTTATAATAGTAGTAGTATATTTATTATCTTTTACAACAAAGAACAATAGCAGCGCGACAATCGTCGTGTCGTGTGTCGCGAAATGCTGCTCATGAATATGAGGCCCTAGCATGACGTAAAACTAGTCGAGTTCCTCGTCAAACAGTTACATGAGTAAGCCGATAACATAATAATTAATTTAGACCAAAGAAACCAAAATGTCTTGTAGTGAGTTATACGAAACTGTCTTCTGGCTTTAAGTAACAGAAATAGTTCTGGAAGAAACACGGCGCATTATGTAAGGCAAACTCACTAATTAAGAACATTCCTTGAATTTGTTTAACTCCCTAACTCACTTCCTCCCGAAACTAGGACATTGTGAACTTTTAAAATCATATTTTTATAATTTATAGAAGGCAAAAACTAGGTCGTTTCCATTAGTGGGGGCCAGAAATGAGAACTTTGTGGAAAATCTTATGATTTTATTAAAAAATCGGACGGAAGTGGCCTTTTAAGAATTCTTCGGAGAGTTAGAAGGACCCTAAGAAGGTAGTCTGTAATTTATCATGAAGAACTTTTTGTTTTTAATGCGTAATAAAAGATATTTGCATAGTAATCACTTATCAGTACTTATGACAAAAGAGGTTAGACTAAATACATAAATACAATAAGTAGGTATTTAAAAGTGAAGTGTAGCAATGAGACTCATGTAAAAATATTTTAATAACCTTAAAAGTTTATGCTTTAGTTTCATTTTAATGTACTTACAATTTTGTCTAAAAGCCTTTTAATTTAAAAATGGACTTTAAAAGAGTTATTTTAGAGTATTAAATCCTTATTGCAGTACAATTTGAAAATGCTGGCTAATGTGGTTTACGTCGGTCCGTAATTCAACGTAAAATTCTACAAAGAACTGAGAAATGTAACGCTAAAGCCGTTTAAAGACGACGAAGCATCAAGAATTGGCTTATTGTGATTCCAAGTACCATTTATCTAGATCTTCCTAATTTCAAGAACATTTATCGTTCCTTTATTGAGGGGGAAAAATCATCCAATGTCTTCTCCCACCTTGGGCAAGGCGAGAGGGAGTGTCAGACTCTTACTGACTAAAAACCATCCCGTTCCTACTCCTGCTTTTCGAGCTGGAGCTTCGGTAAACCCGCTAGGCAGTCAGCAGCTCCGGATGAAGCATCATCCCTACTGAGCCCCATCTGTGTTGGACCAGGCTCTTGGTTTAACAATTTTTAATATTACGTAAGTTATGTCTAACACTGCAAATAAAGACACAATTTTCCAAAACCCCTTCAGTTTTACCAACGTTATAACATTAGTAAATTAAGGCACCACAATATTGCAGTAATCAAGCAAATAATGATGGATTGCTGGCGGTCGCCTGACGTAATTTCATTAAAACGTTAGTCCATAAGTCATATTTATTACAGAATAATGTTAGGCCAACCGCACCGCCGCCGCCGAACAATTTGGAATACACATATGTTTCTCCTTATAACTTTTGACAGCAGATAACAAAGTTCGCTGTTCAGCTTAATCCCTAGTCAACGGATGTTCAAGGATATAAGGATTATGTGAGGTCAACCGCTATGATTATATTTGTTGGTATTAGAACCCTAATCCGATCTATACAACTTGTATTCTTGCGCCTGTGAGAAATCTAAAGTGGTTTTTTTTTCAACGTCACGCTTTTTATCCCCGTAGGGGTAGGTAGGAAAGCACGCAGTATAATGTACGCCCACTTTTCACCATTTGTGTTATAAGTCCCAAGTAATAGGCGGTGAGCCTATTGCCATATACCGGACACGATTCCAGACTCCGCGTTACTACTGTTTTTTTAAAACCGAATTATACTTTGCCCCACCCTAGAATCGAACCCGTGACCCCTTGCCCGGCAACGGACGACCACTTGGCCAATGAGGGAGTCTAAAGTGGTTTATAATAAGAAATAACCCTGACTACATTAAGACTCGTTAGAGCTCACGAAGTTACCTACAAAAGTAATTGCATTTGGTCCAGGAAAGATAAATTGGGGTTCTTGACCTCTCATGGGATATTTAGCAAGTTGGAAAGCCCTTAAAATTAGTAATTTCGGTACGTATCTCACGGGATAGGTACCTAACTGCGAAAAAAATCATAAAACCATGAAAACCGTAATTTCCATTGAGCCTTATGGGACTTTTAAAATTTGGAGCAGACATTACTACAGTATAAAAATAATCTTTAAGTCTTTGACTGCCAATAGAAAACTGTTGAAGGCAAATCCTCCGATAAAGTGTGGGAGAGCCATGCTTCGGCACGAATGGGCCGGTTCAACCGGAATGATACCACGGCCTCACAGAAAACCGACGTGAAACAACGCTTGCGTTGTATTTCGTTGTGTAAGTGAGGTTACCGGAGGCCCAATTCCCTTCCCAATCTTCCCCATCCCCGATTCCCGAACAACAACCCTAAAATTCCTAACTCCCAAAAAGCCGGTAACGCCTCTGGTGTTTCAAGTGTCCATGGGCGGCGGCGATTGCTTACCATCAGGTAATACGTCTGCTCGATTACCATGTGTTAAATTATAACTCGGTTTAAAAATTAAAAAGATATCTTTATACAAGAAAATTACAAAATAACAACGTAAAATTATTGTCATTCATTTAACGCGGGAAAATGAATGATAGATTGTCCGCCATATTGGAAATTCGTGGACGTCACACGTTGAAACTAATTCGAATAAACGTGGTTATTTATTATGCGAATATATATTTTTAAATGCTACCCAGAGATTTTTCATATGAAATTTGAATTTAATAAAAATAAAATGTAGCTAGCATGTAAATAGCATTATTATTTTTTGGATATTGACTTTCAGGAAATGATGGATGTCAACTGTATTGTTTGTTTCGGTAAACTTTGCTCAGTAATAGTTTAAATATACAGGAAATGACCGATTTCTGAGAACCCTTTATTACAGCAGAATCGATTCCCGATTTTTCGGAAACTTTTCAATAATACGACGAAGTCTGGAATTGTGACAATAAACTAACCACGTATCGGATAACTGGATAAAAGCGAGGTGTTACTTATTACATCACAACAACACACAACCTCAGCCTATAAGTCACTGCTAGCCAAAGGCGACTTCTCACACGAATAAAGTTTAATCTTATTGTCAGAAGAAGGTTTGTATAAAAAAAGTATAGAAAAGACTTGCTGTTCGTTAGTCTCGCTAAAACTCGAGAACTGCTGGACCGATTTGACAGACATCGGTCTTGAATTAATTGTGTAGGTACATGGAAGGTTTAAAAGGAAAGAAAAAAAAATTGAAGACAATACAAAGTTTGCCGGGCCAGCTAGTATTATATGCTAGTATATTAATCCTTATACCAAAACAAACATAATACACTAGTTACACATTACAGTTAGGTTTTAAACAAAAACAGCTCCAGTTAATCTCACTACCTCGTTCGTCCGCCATTACAGTAATACGAACAATGGACACATCAAACTATGAATAACCAGTATAAACTGACCTTTGAATATGCAGAAAGATCATACAAAGAGAGACCATGATAAACTGGTTTACTATAGCTCAATGTGTGTACATTGTTCATTGAATTTCTAAGCACATTTTTTGTTCTATGGCCTAGAAGTCGGGACGGGATAATATTTAGGACAAGGGTTGGGATAACATCTTGACTGATAATATCTTTGAAAATGTACGTAGAAGCGTATGAATTGGTTAACTATTTATGTACTATATCGTGTTGGCTATTCCTACCTTGTATCATTTGTAAGTGGAAACTTGTAATTGGCCTTATTTTACTTATTGTCAAATAACTAAAAGATGTATTAGATGTAAGTTTTCTTAAAATTTATAAAATGAATAAAATATAGTTCGATTCATGAAACAACTCTATGTTTAAACGTCATATTGTTTTTCTGGCTGACACAAATCGCAACCATTTGTGATTGAGTGTGTCAAAAACGAAATTTCTCACAGGACACTGTTTTTGAGGGATCAATGTTATCCAATGACTTCTCTCGCCTTGGGTGAGGCGAGAGGGAGTTTCAGACTCTTACAGACTAAAAACCACCTCATTCCTACTACTGCTTTTTGAGATGGAACTCTGGTAAACCTGATAGGTAGTCTGCAGCTCCGGATCAGCTCACAGGACACTGGAGAGAATCCTAACAGTTAGTAAAAAGACTGAAGTCTAAAACCCTGAACACAATTACAAAAACTTGCTACGATTTTGGTAACCAAACAAGAAAACTCTCAGTAATTACCAAGAAACATATCGATAATCTTGTACCTAACAATAATCATGTTTACAACTACATACAACAATATTACATATGTATTTACTAAGAAACTAGAATATTCTGGAACCAGATCACTAAAATCCTACCTAATCAGAAACCAAACGATATAATGTTTATTCATATGTAATGTATTATAATACAATCTAATATTTATTACACATATCATATATAACATATTATACATATGTATAGAGAAGCCTTGGCCTAAATCTGAAGGAGTCTTTATGGAAATCAATATGAGATTTTCCTAATATATAATAATGATCATATATTATGTACCGTAGTAAATGAATGCTGACATGATTATGAATTAGGGACATTATGCTTGGGACTGTATAGCATCGTTAGGTAAACTTTAGTCCCAAGTACATAAGTATAGTGTACCGATCACATATATTATCATCATCATCATCATCAGCCGAGAGACGTCCACTGCTGAACAAAGGCCTCCCCCTTGGTCCTCCACGTAGAACGACAAGCCGCCACCTGCATCCACTGGCTCCCCGCCACTCTGACGATGTCGTATATAATTATATATGTCGATCACATATATAATTGATTTTCTTATATATAAAAATGAATTGATTTTTTTATGGAATAGAGGGCAAACGAGCATACGCATCATCTGATGGTAAGCGATCAGCGCCGCCCATGGATACCCGCAACATGATGTTCATTAGTCTCGCTTAAATTTGAGAACGGTTGGATCGATTTGGCTAATTTTGATCTTGAATTATTTGTGAAAGTTGGGAAGGCGTTACGAAGTTTGCTAGTTCAGCTAGTCGGTAGTAAAAATTGTTTTAAAACTCATTCGAGTACAATTAAACATTTTACACAAAGATATTCTGAAACTGTTGTCAGCGACAACAGTTAAAAATTAACAGCAGGTTCAAAATTACTTGGCTTAGAGTAAAATTATTTTACAAATTGAAATTACGTAATACGTTACACATTGTCATGTTCATCATATAACATACAGCTTACGAAATCATAATCACGACTTTATTTCATAAACAACAAAGACCAATTTTCTTTAACCACTTACTAACATAGTACCAAGTCATCATGTTACTATGTAAGCTATCAACAACACTTCATTGCAATCTGCTCCTTGTCGATCCAAGATCGTCAACCATGTTTAAAATGTCCGTCGAACATTTAGTAAACACACTATGTAGTGAAAAGTGCGGCTGTAACCCCTTTTTTATATGTTTTTTACGACGACGGAAGGAAAGAGAGGTTGATAAATTATATATTCGTCTCTACTGCCAAGCAACTAGTCTGTTCATGGTACATCTAGTTTGAATTTTGTGTCTCTTTGCAAAAAAGTACTAGAAAGTTTATTTTGCTATCATTTTAGGCATACATATAGACTATTTTTCTTTCAGATACCTATTTTGTTGTGTCCTACTATAAACAATCAAAATAAGACTTTATCGTCACAATTCCGTTTAAAATTCCCAGTACGAGTATAACACCAACGCGTTCCAAATTCCGATAAACCACACGTACACCGCAGCCGTTTATAAATTCTGCTAAAAACCGTCACTTTAAATTCAAAATTCGAATAAGTTCGATTTTCAAATGCTCCTTACATAGCTACTTAATGTAACCACATGCCAGCCTTAAAAATGCTGTTACCAAGAGTTATAAGATAAGATGGCTATAAAATACGTATCGATTTCGCAACGCGTTGAATAAGTCTAGGTGTCGTAAACTTGAAGGAAATCTGACTGAAGCAGACGGGGACTGTAAAATTTTAGAAGTCTAGTAGTGGTTTATGATGTTATGAATACTAAAGTAAGTTTGTTTGTAACCACACATCTGTCAGTTTTATCAGAAATGAGATGATTTAAATTCTATAAGATTTTGTTAGAAAACTCAAATGTATGTAGAAAAGGAACCTTAAAATGTCCATTTACATCTCATCCGTAAAAATATATCCCCTACTAATCAAGTATAAGAGGTAGTTAGGTCACTTACACCCGTATTCACAAACGATACTTTCCTCAGTGAAGTAGCAACGCTCTGCGAAGGAAGGCATTTCCCACTGCGTAACATCTGGCAAGCCTTTCAATTCATAAACGATACTTAAGCGACCCTTGTCTAAGCAAACCCGTAGCGTTGAATAGAGCTCTGTGATTGGTTCTCGTATGTTGCGTATTTCACGTCGCTGCTTGACGTTCATATCAGTTGTCATACAACAACGTCAAAACATAAACAGTTACCGGTAACCAAGAACAATTTTGAGTTGTCATACAACAACGTCAAAATATAAATAGTTACCGGTATCCAAGAACAATTTTGAGTTGTCATACAACAACGTCAAAACATAAACAGTTACCGGTATCCAAGAACAATTTTGTTAATATTTGTGTTGGTTTTATATTCACAAATATGGATACAATAACAAAATCGGGATCCCTAAACACAACTGTCTGTCTGCCTGAAAAATACTTATATTTCTCTAACAAGAAATAAACCTTGTGACATCTATTGCCATTGACAATGGCTATGCGTTGCTTAAAACAGCTGGTAGGCTACTTTAGCTGTGCGGGTCTGCGGACGGCGAGCAAGGGTAGCTCGCCGCCTGACCAGAACCAGACCGTACGGCGCGTCGCGTTCCGCGCGCGCCTCAAAGAGCCAGACCACCACAGATGGGGCCCAGTAGGGCTGATGCCTGATTCGGAGCTGCGGACAACGTAAAAGGTTACCGGGGCTCCGGCTCAAAGCAGGAGAAGGAACGGGGTGGTTTTTAGTCAGTAAGAGTCTGACACTCCCTCCCGCCTCACCCTAGGCGGGAGAAGTCATTGGATGATTTTCCCCCTCAAAAAAAAAAAAAAAGGCTACTTTAGCTGTGCGTTCATTTTGAAGGACGCATAGTACCAGCTGTCACTCAAGTATTGTTTATGAATTAGATTTAGGGGCCCTGTGCGCTCGCGCGCACTAAGAGACCGCATAGTATCGTTTGTGAATACGGGTGCTAGTTCCATTGTACTCTGTTAAGTAGACTAGTCGAAGCTTCAAGCTTCACTCAAAGCCTTAACGACCCCCATTCACACAAAAAAAACCTTGAAAAATCAGAGAGACAACCTATAGACAAGAAAATCAAATTAATTAAAAAGGAAAACATAAATTAAGTTTGCCAGTGTCAAAAATGTCGTTGAAGCGGCCGAGAGCGGGTCACGTTCGGAAACCGAGCTGCGAAATGAAAATAATTACACGTCAAATGAGTTGAATGACGCCTATTTAAAATGGCGGATGCGGGCGCGGGGAGCGGGGGGTATACCACGATTTATACCCCACGTCACGGGGAGGCAGAACGCTCTCCGTTCCTTTTTAAATTCAGTAAAATTATATATCAAGTGTAGCATAAATAAAATTGATAAAGTAGACTTGGGGAATTCATGTACGTACGGCTTTCTTTTTTTTTCTTTCATCTTAAATATATGGCCTTTTTGTTTCACATTCATCCTGTTACTTCCTAATAAGTTTTTGTTTAGTTTTTTAGCCTAGTATACTATGTTGATGTTTTTTATGAAATAAACGGATGTTCAGTGGCCTTAGTACGAATTTGTTTTACGTTCAACGAGATCGAAACAAAAGCGCGTTGAGCGCTCTGGTTGTTTGATTCATTGTAGCCGGCCGTTTAACGTAAAAGAAACCCATACTAAGCCCTCTGCCTATAAGGGTTGAGAGGTCATTCTACACAGCTACATGTTGGCACGGCATACTGTATCTAAACTTTTAGAACACAGTGTGAAATAACAAACTTACAGTCCTATACAAATATGAGGCATCAAAGGAAGTCGTTACAAAGCTATATGGACCATCGAAACACTCTCTCGTATAAATTTAATAGCACTTTGCAACCATGTTAAAGGAAACACATTTCATTTTTAACGACGCGACAATACTTACTCGCCATTAAAAATACTTTGTAATATTTTTTCTCTAAAAACTGTATTAAGTATAAAACAGGGAGGTCGCTTCAGAGTGGCAACATTACAGCCGGGGTGGGAAGCGTCAGCGTTTGAATTAAAAAAATAACAGCTACTAAATTATTCTTTCTACTTTCACCTTTCATGACATCGTAATTTTGATTCACATAAATCTGAGGGAGACGTGAGATATCTTTATCAGAATCTAGTGTTTGATTCCTTAACCTATAAAAATGAAGAGTAAAACCCATAACTCCCCATGGCCGGTAATAGGGTGGGATATAATCACACTGTAAGTAAAGTATGACGATAAAAATCTGCGCCGTAAAACGTGTCAAATGAGTCGGCGTCAGTCATCAATAAAACTCGGGTTTGAGTGGGAATATAGCCCTACAAGGTCATTGTCCGACCGACGTTTACTGACCAAAATTGTTTGGCAAAATACCTTTAATATATTGGAAATCTATATGATTGTTAACTGTACAGAGAAATAGGGTTCAAGCTAAATTCGACTGTATATTCAGCCGAAATTGTCTTGTTGATTGGAACATTGTGAAAAAATTGTTATTTCAACAAAATCTATTACAAATAGCTATTGACATACATATTTTATATTTTTTTAATAAAATGTATTTTCATTGGCAATTCAGTTATATTATTTTTGTTCCATGTTTATCAAATCATATTCATTCACATTCAAAATATGATTTGCAAAAAGCAAAAAGCTCAATGGATTGATTGATTAACGTCATTATAATATATTCGTTAAGGTTGATTTTTAATTGAAACACATAGGTATTCAATCTTTTCGATGATTGATATTCTACAATGTCATCGGAGCTTCATAAATTTTCATTTTAAAAATACATTTTTAAATTTAAAATTCATGATAAATCTCTTCCAAATGAATGCTATACATTGAACAAAATATTTTTTGTTTAATGTCATTCGTGACAAAATAAATATGTTCTGTCTATAATTTGTCATGTCCGATCAAAATTGGCTCAGCAGTTCACGAGTTACAAACCAACAAACGATACGAGACCTGATATTATTTTACCTCGAACCCATATTAACAAACCGATCCCTTCAACCAACTAACTAACGACCCCTAGAAAATGTAAATAAGCGTAATACATCTTAAGTTTACCTAACATCATTTATCACTTCACTATAATAATTTATCTTTCGAAAGAAATCTCCTTTGATAAAAGTGTCATTACTTTATGTCGGTGGAAATTTTAGCGTTCCTCATAGCAATATCACGCCACCTAGTTACACAGTGCTATCTCCAACACGAAGTTTAGAAAAATGAGCGCGTTCCATAAACGGATAAGTGCAAGGAGGAATGAAAAATACGGGCACATATCTTAGGATTATTAAAAACTTGAACAATGACTGGTTATTTCATAGAGTGGTTCGTTTTCAGTGAATTTTATTGTATCTATGATTTGTTTGTGCGGAATGTATTGTTTGTCATGATATAATATTAAAGCTATAGGTACTTTTCCACGAGGGATGTGCTATGTTACGTTGCTGTGGATGCGTTTGGTATCTATCAATCATATTCATTGGTACACATTTCTTAGCACTGGTGGAAACGGATTCAGCTATGCTATGTCTTTTATATGGAAAGATGCATGGTATGGAGCTTCCCTACTATCGATAAATCGCATACTCGAGCTGCGCGTCCTCCTCGCAAAGCGACATAGCTTAGTATCAGTAGAAACGGTCACACTGTTTCACAGCTTTGCTATACATAACACAGCTACATAACACATCTCTGGTGGAAAAGCACTCTATTACGATTTATAGAACAAGTTTTTCTCCGAACCTGTGATAATATTTGCAAAGTAAACGAATATATTATGTACCTAAAATTATTTTTCGGAGAATCATGTGGGAGGTAAACTTATTTTTTCATATTGAATAGTATCTAACTTTACTTAATCTGTGATTTTGACCCTTAGGTAGACCTAGAAGTAGGAGGTCGAGGTAGACTGACCTCTATAATAATACCTCTAAGTCTTAACCTTACACAACATTGAACATTAACAACTATTAGAATCAATTCAAACAGACTCCGGGCCTGCACACAAAAACGCCAACTATTTACTCAAAAATATGCAAAGAGGTTGTAAAATCCCTGCGCTCGCTATAATAACGTTGATGCGCGATCAGCAAAAACAGCGTCGGTCACGAGTATTTCATGCTAGTATACCTGACTACCAATTTATAACGCGGCCAAACTCCCACGGTCGTTGTCAACGCGTGATTCATGACTGCAGAAAACTGCGACATTTAAAAAGCAGGCCATTGAAAACAGTGTGGACGCATTCTTTCAACTCATAGTGTATATAGGTTAATGCATGCTCCTATTTACTGTAATAAACAAGCGGTGAACGTAGCTATACAGAAAAACCACAGGTAAACATTATAGCGAAACTACGGACGCGTAATGAGGTTCTGTAAGTTTCTGCTAGTAGTTAATGGGTCGGTTTGATAGTACACCCAGATACTGTGATGAATTTTGTTGCCTTAGTATGTAGCTATATACACTGCCATACCCCAACAGAATACAATGCCCCTTCTAATTAAATTAAACGCAGAATATAACATCAGATTGCGTTCAAGGAAGACGTTCGCCTAAAATAGACTTCCAAAGCGACGTCCCGAAAATTATGTTTACCCATATCATAAAGTAGCAACATCTAATTTACTGGCAATTAATTAACGAAAACGCAAGTTCATGTACCACCCTCTCCCACATACATACACATTAGATCATCCGATTCATTAATATCAAACAAGCGGCCGCAAGTAAAAGACACGATCGAACGCAACGCAATAAAATTAGGCTTTATCCCGAGCGGACGCAGTGAAAGCGACAACACCGGGGGTGGCGGGGAACGGCGGGGGAGTCGTCGGCCCGACCTACTTTCCCGTAGGTTTCTCATCCACAACCCTACCGCACTTGAACGACGCGCCGGCATCGCAGCTTTCCTATCGCCGCGTTTATACCACCTACCGACGGCTCCGAGGGAATTCGTACTTCGATGTAAAGCTGACAAAGTGGGAAGAAAAGCGAGTCGCGAACGGCGACGATCGATCGCGGACGAGTGCCGATAACCATTCGTTTCGGAGGAACGGGATCACAATTAGTGGTGACGTAACGCGGCTACCGACTGAGTGATTGATGCTCGCGCCCCGAGAAACGATGTAAAAACACGACGCGTATGAAATTAATTCCACAGAAGATTATACTCCAGGCTACGTAGATCCGGCCGTGCCAGGCCAGCTCCCGGGGGTCTCGTAAAGCGCGGCGCTTCGGACAGTATCAACCCGCGTATTAATAACACCATACTGCGATCACAAATCCACCTGGAAAACGCGGTGATAATGGAAATATTCGCTTCGGGTCGTTAGTTGTAGCCGCCTGCGGACAGCTTTATGGCAACGGACATTTTCGGGTTAATGTATGTTACGATAAAGCATTTTAAAAACCCAGACACAGGCATAAAGAAATGGTTTTCTAAATTGACATGTGTATTACAAAGCTTTGAGCGTAGGTGCGTTATGGATTTTAATATAATTTTCAGAGCAGAACATTTTCCAGTCACGATACAAATCCGAAAATAATTTTAACGTTTATAATGATGCTCCCCTGGAAGGCTCCGCAGCTGAACAAAATAATTAATGCGGAGATAATGATGATATTAATACATCTTATTCGAAGGGAGATTTCACAGTAATTTGTATTTCATTTAAATAATATGTTTATTTGTAAAGTTTATGTTACTTAACTTTAGACGACTTAGTTATTAAGAAAAATATCTTTAATTTCGACTTATTTACTTCAATGAACCCGAAATAGAATAAATATCACTCCATTAGGCGTTCAACGCCTACTTCGCTGGAAGTTTCTCAACTTTTGGCGTTACGTCATATCGAAATGCTGATATAATAATGTTATAAAACATCCAACTTTTGTATTCCGTGAGGCGTTGTTTTTCTTGAGGTATTCGGAATAATTTTGGGTAACAGCTGTTTTCCTGGTAACCTGACATCTTCATGTTGGGGATTATCTATCGCTACATCTAGGCTATGACTTGTCCTCTCTTACAGTCAACACAAATGTACCTTAGCAGAACATATTCCCTCATATTTCAATTATAAAATTACTGCTCTGAAGCCAACAGGGCCCACGACCCGAAGGTTGAAACAAAACAGAACTGAATAAAGCCAACAAGAAGCGTCAAAGTAAAATGAACTTTCCGCGTTGAACATTAAACAGGTTATCGTACACTTCGCGGATTGAAGAAGTGTATAACTTGCAAGAAGCCGTTTAGTTTGTACTTGATCGTTTTGTACGTGATCGAAACTTCTTCTGTTTTGTGTACAGTGAGAACAAGCAAGCGCAGATGTGTATAATCCTTGTATTTTATTTCAGTACAGTGTGCAGAGTAAACTTCAACAACTAGGAAACTAAAGATATCAGAAAACTTTAGCTAAGCAGGAGGAAAATTAGTCTGTCTCTTAGTCAATACGTTTATTGTAGTCATAAAAAATATAATATATGTTTTTCTTCATATTTATGTATCGTCTAATTTAAGATATCTTTTGTAGAGAGACAGTATAGAAAAGATAGAAATGTATTATTAGTAAATAAATATCATTTCAAATATAAATAAAATATCATTTATCAAAGAAACGAGATTTTACCTACGTCTTTCTATTGTCTGACAAAAATAAAGTCATCGAAATGAAAATGAGATAACCATTCATATACAAAGTATATAGATCTAAAAACATTGTAGTAAATAGTTAAATTCAGAATTTTTACGCCTGACAACCCTAATCGATAATATTGTAAGGATAAAATCTGGCAAACAATTCGCTACCACCGAAAATTTGCTCCAACCAATATCCTCATTGCTTCACAGAATTCGAGCCCAAAATTACACAAGCAAAACATTGATGGATAAAGTTAATTACACCTAAAGCTCAGTACACATAAGAATTAATTTTGTAACTTGATTACATATTAAAATTACAGTGTAATCAACACACAAGTGGCGCCCAACGTGGTACTGCGAAGAGAAGTGGAATCGGCCCCCGTTTTGGCTTAATCAAAACTCGATTTAACCGTATTTAGTCCGTCGTTGAAAACCAGCCCTTTTGGGGGTGGAAAACTTTGTGTCATAGTGATTAATTATCAGTTTGTAAACGATGTGTACGCGGCACGTGCTATCTGATAGTTGAACAGATTTACGAGCATAACTTTTGATGCGCTTTTTAAATGGGGTCGGAGTTTGTACAGGGCGGTTGTAATTTAAATCTTGTCGTGTTTTTGAAGTGGTAAGTTTATTTATTGTGTATGTTGTGTATAATGTTTCTCAGAAACCTCTTTGGATATGTTGTGAAGTTTTGTTTCTTTCCAGATTAAAACTCTTTGAATTTGTTTGATATGAACAACCGCAACTTCTTAATAGACATTGCGTAATCGTGTGATTACGATACAAAACGATTTTCTATACTACATATTTAAAAAGTACTACTACTATTAATTTTAAATACCGTAATTTTCATGTATAAAACCTATTTCTAGAATCGAATAAAACAACACAGCACTCATACCTTAACAACCTACTCAAAAAACAACTTCTAAAAATAGAAATCAAATTCTCAATTAACACTACTAATCTAATCAGATTTACCCCTTAACATCAAAACAACCCTCAAATTCGACGTCTGAATAGATTACGAACAAAACAATTACTTTGATTAACCCTAAAACGGAGAAGGGGGTCTGTGTTACCCCATAGTAATAAAACAGCCGTCATTCAGACAATAACAAAAGACGTTAAGAAAGAACCATGCATTTAGGAAACTGCATACATTTTACATAAATTCTCCTCTTATTTGAAGCTAAAATATTGGCTATAGTCCCGGAGTCTGATTTAGTTCGGGAGCCCACTGAATAAAGAGTATCACTTATCTTTTTTTGCTATTTTTTTCCTTATGGCACATAGTATTGTGTTGGATATATATATTTCAGCTAAAGGAATGTATGGTTAAGTAACCATGGAACTAAAATGGAAGTCTTCTTGCTATTTGCTTTTACCTCCTTAGAGTATAACGCTAACAGCTAATATTATGTAATATGTTTGTTTATAAAAAATACGTTACAAATAAAAATATCCCAAGCGGAAATTTGAGCTGATCTCTAAGCTAGTCGAGTTCCTCGTCAAACATTTACGTGAATACACATAATAATTAAGATGTATATCTCTCAAAAGTTATAATAAAATTAAACGAAAATTTATTTAAAAGTTATTTTTAAGATTGTCCAGAGACAAACAATAAATTATACCAACTTTTTGCAATTAATATCTTACTTTGGTCTTAAAACTCTTAAATAACTAAATACATATTTAATCGAAAGAGTTTCGATACTATTATAAAATTCAACCCAATCAGAGAGAAAAACTTTAAGAAAAAGGTAAGGACCTATATCAATTACTTAATAACTGGAGAACCTTTTCTGATTCTTTATTTATTTGATTAAAGAACGAGCAATAATTTCCAAAGGTTTATGGCTGTTCCTGACTACATAAAGTCCCGAAAATAACTTTTATTTTAATGGAACATAAAAGTTATTTTAGAATGAATTTGTTTGGTTCCTGGTGTGAAAAGTTTTTTGAATATTCTGATTAATTTTTCGAGGATAAGTATGCTTTTCCACCAGAGATTTGGTATACTATCTTGCTGTGAATGCGCTTGTATTCCACAAATCGTATTTATTGGGACACATAGCTTAGCACAGGTAAAATAGACTTAGCTAAGCTATGTTTATCAATACATCGCATACTCGAAAATTCATTGCACAGCTACATAGCTTAGTATCAGTGAAAACGGTAACATAGTTTTACAGCTTATCTATTACATCTTCATAGCATAGGTACATAACACATCTCTGGTAGAAAAACACCCTAAAAAGAGAGAGACATACATACTGGTATCAGTAATTATATAGTCCATAAAACATTAGTAACATACCAGAATACACCAAGCTAAAGCAAATACCATGTAAATCCAAAATATTTAATTATGTGACGACTTCATATTGTATGGAACCGAAACGAAAACTTCAAGCTTCAGCCATTTATAGCCACTCAATCAACGAATCAATCTTACAACTGACATCTAATAACAACACACACAAACAAATACATGTACCAGGTACCGACATCCTTGCAATACATTTTCCATATACATAGACAAAGTACCATGTACTGAATCGGTAGTCTTGTGGCCATACAATCGCCTGGACTGACTGTACACTGGACACTAGCCTCCACCGATGGATAACCAATCACTGAATGGCATTGTGTACGTATAAAGCAACGTGGGAAGTGTATTCAACCACGACCAACGTTTATTCAATGAGAAAAATCTATCAGAATTCGGAAACATGAACTCACCTCAGTATTCGGTTGTTTTACACTATTTTTTTAGGATACCTTTGTCAAATTTGCGCCACCTTATCAGTCCCGAAGGAAAATTTTTAGTCCTATACTCATATACATATACTGAATTTAAATAAAATTTAGGAGCAGTTATTAGCTTGTGAAAAGTATAATGACAAGCATTGAGCAAGCGTAGTGATTTATGCTCAAAATTTCTCCGCACGAGAAGAGACCTTTGGTCTGTATTGGCCAATTATAGGCTGTTGATGTGTGAAAAGCAAAGTCTTAAATCGACTTAACCCAAACGAATACTAACAATAAAACGTATGTGCTCATTTTATATGTGCGTTTTGATCTCTAATTTCGCTCATCATAATACACAATCCTTATGCGAAAAGAGTCAATCACAATAATTAATTAAGTATATACCTTAAACGTATATTCAAATAAATCCTTTTGAAAAATAACGCATTTCAGCCGAAATCTACTTAGAATATAACAAAAAACAGACTAAGTAATAACTATTTGCACATTTATAGGGCTTGTACACATGAACCCATTATTATAGTCACAAAAACAGTTGGGCGACATCGGCATAAATACTATATGTACTATATGTATAGCCGAAGCACTAAGAAATGCTATTTACCCGACCGTAAGAACCATTCACGTTCCCTTCCATACACGTGTAACTTTTGAACGTATGACCTCTTTTGTACTCAGATCTGACCTTGAGATAATTTGTTGTCGACTCCAACGTCATGTTGCTTCGCTAACTTGGCGTTTGTAGCCGTTTTTGTTGACACCACGTTCTTCGAGACTCTGGGGAATTGATGTGACAGTATTGTTTGGAAAAATGAAGGAAATTGACAAGAAATTACGGGGTGTGTGATGGTTTTGAAGTGTGGAATTTAATGTGTTTGGAATTTTCTAAGTGTAAATATCAACCATATCTATGTATATTGAAATAATAAACTCGTGTTTAGGTAATAAATTCATCTTGATTTTGGTAATGTAGAACCCTTAGTATGAGTTTGCTTGACGTGTCTGCTTTCGACGCAATCCGGGCGTTCGGCGCTCTGATTCGTTGGTTTATTCGAACCAGCCAATCAGAACACCGATCGCGCTTTCGTTTCGATTACTTCAAACGTAAAGCGAATTCTAAGGTACAGAATTATCTATAATCACGAATTACTCGTTTTTCAGCTTTTGTGCTTAAATCTAAGAATATAAGGTCTAAAATGTTTTACTTAACATGCAACACTCCCAGCCAGATTAATATTTGGAAATAATCCAGCAATCAAACTCCCTGGAAACCATTATAAACTTTCTAACCATAGTTTTAGTTCTTCTCTCAAAGTCTAAAGTCGTTTAGACTGAGTTAATAGTTTTATAAAACTTTCAGGGAATATTAAATCAACATTTTGAACTGCACAGCTAATGCATGCGTTTATAATGTGTGTGTGCTTTATTACTTTTATTACCACTACTTAAGAAGAAAAACGTTGTTAGGTATTTGGTTTAAATATACTAAGTGAACTAATAATTAATCGTACATATGATTACCTATTTCAATAATCATTAAAGTTAATGAAAACGAGAACATTTAATTTAGATATTTTGGTTTTGCGTTAGTAAAGAAACAAATAATAATTATTATCTACCTATCGATGAATGCAATGGGAAATAAAATATTTTGTAAACCTTGATTTAAAATTGAATAAAATTCTCAGGAAGAAGTTCTGATAATGCGAAGATGGTCAGTTTCATAATGGACCTTATATTAGAGCACGATAGGATTGGCATACGATGTGCGTTATAAAAGTCCCTAAATAATTTGACAATAATACATATTCTCCAGTAATACACAAACCCGATACCTCTCTAAACTCCATACAAAATCTACAACACCGACATACAACACACCTCTACAATAAATAATAATTGTTACTAGTAATATAATATTCAGCACTAATTGCAGTTAGGCAGATAATGGACAGGCGAGCTCAACTGTCGTTATCTGTCGGGCTGCTCAATGGCACGGATACAGCCAGACTAAGTCACTGTCTGCCATTCATACTGCAACTGATTCATGTTCAATCCGATTTACTTGTGTCTACATTTCCTCCCAGGTAAGCTGGGAAATGGTTTATAATAGAAGGAAATGGCTTCTTCAGTTTTAAATAGTAGGTAATTTTCATTAGTTGCGTTTATATGAAATGATGAATTAATTATCCGTCAATCACGCTAAAACTACTGAACGGATTTTGATGAAATTTGGTATACAGACTGGATATAAGCTGACTTAGGTGATAGGATACTTTTTATTCCACAGAAACGTGAGCAAAGCCGCTGAAGGAAGCTAGTTAAGCTATTTTTTTATTTTCTGTAAAGGGGGAAAAGCATCTAATGACTTTTCTCGCCTTAGGCGAGGCGAGAAAAGTAGTAGAAGTAGTAAGTAAGAGTCTAATACTCCCGTATTAGACTCTTACTAACTAAAAAGCCGAGTAATTAGATTAAATCCCCGGTACTTTGCTGTGTTAATGAAGAAACTAAGTAACATTTTCACACTCAGACAAAACGTCAATTTAATAAAGTATGTTTAGGGAACAGAGAGTTAAGTTCTTTAAGTAAACGCGAATCCTCCGACAAGGCGAGGTGATCGTGCCTAGCGGACTTTCTGCCTTGCAGTTGTTCGTTGGGATTTTCTATCCATGTTTTTTCGATGTAAACTTAATATGTGCAATGTAGTATTTATTACGTCATCAGTTTATTTACTCGGGTATGTGCGAGTCTTGTCACATATGTCGTGTGTCGCTACATAATTATGTAATAATGTCTTACATTAAACTACACTTAACAAAAAATACCTTATCTAAGTAAGCTATGAGAATTTGAAGCCTTCACAAAATACTACAGAAATATCCAAGACTGAAAGTTCAGTTCAAAGGCTAAAAGTCGAAGTACAGGTTTTCTTTCAACTTTCACTTTTCAGATACTTAGCTCAGTACATAATTAATGTAGCTTTACGTAGATATTTAAGTGCCTTGAAACAAAACTTAGTACTTGAGCGTTCGATAGGGGGCGTTACGTAAACTGTGGACCGTGTGGGAATGTGGTATCATACATATTGTATTAGTTGTGAGCTTTGAAGGACTGAGCTCATAAATGATTAATGCAATCTTTTGTTTAGTAAACGCAACTTACCTATTTCGTATTCGGTGCAAATACTGAAACTTGTTGCATTAGAATTCGTTGGGGGATTGAAAATTGAAGTGTCTCTTTTTCTGGAACTAATCTGCCGTTACTATGCCAAAAGCTATTGTGGCGCCCTCTCTGTTAAGAGATTAGATGATTGTAGCGACTTCGACCACGAAGCAATCGTTTCTGAATGAATAAAAAAATGTTACAAAATTAATAATTAAAAATAAAGAATAGTAGCAATAGAAATAAAATGGTAAGTACTCTTGAGATCAAGTTGAAAAAACTCTTCAGAGAAAAGATAAAATAATGCCTGAATTTATGAATAAATAATTTAGACTTCTTTCTTGTAATATTTATATTTAATCATCGGTAGATATATGTACGTATCATTTGCCCATTATTAATGAAAGATTATTTTTTATTTATTTATTTTATTTATTCTTGTTTTGGTTAAGATTTTGCGTAGAATAAAAAATATGAGTGTCTGAAAACAAAATACTATTACCTTAAACGACCACAAAGGCGACATGGCTGCATAAAGGTCTCAGCACACATATGGGATCGGAAAGGGATCGTCACCGTATCGCCTCGAGCCGTTCAGAATGGTTTGTATTAAACTCCCTACTGCAACGCACACTAATCGGAATAATAACGTAATCACCTCGCCTCGGAACAGGCTCCGAACTTGAATTCCCGCGCTTACGGCTCATCGTCCCCGCGCTTACGTTTCTCCGTCCCCGCGCTTACGTCTCTCCGTACCCGAGCTCACATCTCTTCGTCCACCCTTTCCCCTTTCCCCTCCCGCGACGGGACGGCGAAGCGTAAGCGCGGTGTCGCCTAGCCGTAGCCGAGTTGACGTACAGGCGCTGCTGATACGCTTTCGTTACGTGCATACGGTAGGTTGACGCCTGGTTGACAGCGAGGCAAAAGGCGTTACGGTTACGATCCCTTTCCGATCCCATATGTGTGCTGAGACCTTAAATAGGCTCGTTTTTTATTCCCAGTCAGGTAAAGGAGTATTATAGAAGGATTAGAAGAAGATTAGATTAGAAGGAGTATTATTGCATTTTCCAATTACTACTGAAAAATTTCCTGTTGTGTTTCCCATGCATTAGTTTATCCTCTCATCACCAGCCTATTAGTGGACTACTCCGGAGGTGCAGACTGCCTAGCGGGTTTACCAGGGCTCTGGCTCGAAAAACAGGAGTAGAAACGGGGTGGTTTTTATTGAGTAAGAGTCTGACACTCCTTCTCGCTTCGTCCATGGCGGGGTAAGGCATTGGATGAATTCCCATCCTTAGAGAAAAAAAATGTGGCTACTTCTGACGAAGTTTTTAGCATTAATCACCGCGCTTGCTAAATGTGGGTTGGCAATTACAGATAAACAACTAGTAATGTAATAATAACAAAAAACATAACATTAACCACACTTTCCTTTGACTTACGTACAAATGCACATACGTGCTATTCTATTGCAGTACCTAGAGAATAATTTGAATTACCGACTTAGGTAAGTTCTAAGCACAGTTTCCGTTGTTTTGTCGGTATGTAAATTACTACCAGCTCTGTTCTAACTGAAATGCAAACGTTTGGATTAAAGCTTAACTCGGATTTAGTTGGGGAAAATCGTGTGGAACTACATTCTATCTGCTTTGTATGGATAAAGAGAGAAGAATGGTGGTCAAGTAATTGGTAGGGTCAATAAACCTTTTATTTTATTTTATTTGATTTGTCTTTATCTAAGCGTATCTTTCACTCAAGGTGTAAGATGAAATAGAGGATAAACAATGTGATGTTTTCCGAGTTATATGTACTTTCTAAGATTATTTAGACACCACTGACAAACAGTGAAGGAAAACATCGCGAAGAATCCTAGGTTTACAATTTCTAAAATTTGAAATCGCCAATCCGCATTGAGCAAGCGTGGCGATTAATATATTAATAATACTAAAATAATAATATTAATAATGCTTTTAGACCTTCTTCGTGCGAGATGAGGCGTTTGAGCAGTAGCCACTTATAGGCTGTTAATATGATGAGTGTGTGAATTAAGTTAGTAGATACGTGTACAAATATTATTTTCTAGAACATGTATAATTCTCTAAGGTCGATGGAAGACCCAAATAGTACGAGTAACGATATAACTTACCCTAACAAAAGGAAACGTACCCAACTTCTTGTATAGCATTGTTATTGTACCCTCGATATCTCAGTTTCCACTCCACTGGACGGACACCCCAAAAAACAAAACACAATCAATGGGCAAACAACAGAAAGTTCCGGCTTATTACTTTTAATATTTCGGTAAAACGGTATCTTGTAACTTTGGTAAGACGGAACCCCGCATTTGGCTGCCAAGTTTGCCGGCAGGCGGGTAGGCCCGTGCCAAGTCTGTGCGCGGCCTATCGTGATCTTCCTAGATAGTCCCTGCCTTCCCGACATCCTTGAGTGATTTTAAATTAAGCCGCGCCACGTTTGAGGCCAGTTCTAGCTTTAATCTGGTTACTTGAATACCTAATTCAAAAACAATTAAGCATCTATTCGTGTATTACTTCTTGTGTAAGATGTGATTGTTCTATTTCCTTGTAAACTACATAAATGTTTATTTCTTAGGTACTGCGTTTAACAATAAAGGAACGTTTTTTTCGAAAACGTTTTGTTCAAGAATTGTAAGGTATTTTTCAGTGAAATACTTCAAGGTAACGCTTAACTTTCAATTGTGTTAGTACAATGAAAAAATACACAGCGAACCTAGGAAGTTTGTCATATTGAACAAAAGCGACTCCTGTTTTACGCCGAAGGGAAATTATTTCTAAATAAAAAAAAACGGAACGGTGTAAATTATTAAAAGCATTCCATGTAGGTACGATAAAAAATAAGGTTATAAGGTCATACCACACTGCGACTGCAATTTTTATGAGCAAAGCAACACAGTGTACAGAAATAAATAAAAATGCAATGTAAGCGTCAAATTAAGTTCAAACGGGCACGCGACACGTACTTCCACATCAATATAAAAGTACACAAATTATTTGTTGAAGCATTTTGTGCTTTATGTAGTTGGGATAAGGTAGCTGTGGTAAATTTAAAGTGGTTGGGTGTATGCTGTGACAGCATATCGACGTTGCAGGGTTGCAGCTAGCAACTGGGTCGGTCAGACCACTCGACCCGAAACCGAGTTTCTCGTTGACGACAACGAATTTCGTATACAACCGCGCTCTAAATCTTTTAACAGTTGTGACTGACAGAAGGATATTATGTGTAGCTCATACATACGTTTGATGTACGTAAACAATTTATAGATTTATGAATAAAGATTTGACAAAATATTATCGAGAATGGATTAGAATTAACATGGCGTTGCGTCTCATAAAATGTACGCTTCGAATTTCTGCCGAGATAACGATTCGCTGCAACAATGAAACTGAGAAGTGGGGTTAGAATAGTTCACATACGTTTATATTTTCATTTCGATTACATCACTACTTACCATCAGGTGGGATTGTAGTCTAGCATTAGTTTTTATCGAATAAAAAAAAAGTTACTGTTTTGGTTTTAAACGAAACAAACAGAAGATAATAATTTCATTGTAACTTTCGTGAGACATTCTAAATTAATTATTATGTTATCGGCTTACTCACGTAACTGTTTGACAAGGAACTTGGCTAGTTTCAAGCCATGCTAGAGGCTCATATTGTGAGTAAGCCGATAACATAATAATAATTAAATAAAACAGAAGATAATGTTTTAATTTCGTTTGCACACTATCATTTCCCTTTAAACAAACTATGGAACTAGGTATAACACATTGAATAAATTTATCAAATAAAAAATCCAAACGTGTCCTAGTTGAAACATTCTAGAATTCAGGTCAATGAAGCTCTTGTTGCCACAGAGAATGGTCCAAAATTCATTAAAATATTAGCTTCAGAAGTTACGTTGCAGGAATCACACATTTTAAGCAGGAATCAGAATTAAATTATCTTTTTCTCTAGTAGATTTGAGTGTGATTATGAGTCTAACTTTGAGCTGATTTCCAACTCGTTTGGGAGCGACAGTGAAGCTTTCAAACAAGTGCTATGAGGCATATGCAATTTATGCGCTTGTCTACTGAGAAAGGAGATAATTCATTTATGGGGATGACACTAATAATAAGTGTCTTTACGTCAATAAAAATGTTCAATATCTCAGCAATTAGTCATTTTCGGACCAGGGCCCTAAGGGCTAATTTTGTAGGAAATTAGTTGTGTTATCATCTACCGAGAGAAATACAAGTCACCCTGTATAATTTAGTTTTCTACTCTTCGCTAAATAGTATTTGGCTCATAGTTTTTCTTTATTTGACAGGACGGTTAGCGCAGCTGTTCGCCGTCCTGCTGCATTAAATTAAAAAAGAAAGACTTGAATATTTGCATTTCATTTGAGTTTTCGAAACGAAGTTTATAATAATAGGAAATAAGCAACATAATACATTTTGTAACTACTTAATTATATTAAAACATATTAACTAAATAATAATACCTTAAAAGAAATTAAAAAGATTTCCTAAATTCAATACGCTTTTCAAATAAATACACAAAAGGATCGTTTAAACGAAAACCCTATAAACCCAAATGAAACCATTAGCACAAACTATCGACATTAAAGAAAGTAGAAGAAAATAAAAATTTCCTTTCCATACAACACTAATTGTTGCAGCGTGTAAACTGTTCATGTTTATAAGCTAAATTCACTACAAAACATGGTTTCTATCGGTAAACTGTTCGTATTAAAGTCAAGAACTGAAATTAAACGGTCAAAGAAGTTAGTTCAGTTGCATATTGCACCAAGTTTCGAGCAGATACCGAGTATTTTACTTAACACAATACTACTTCCTTATTCCTTTACTACAGATTCTTATTATTCGAGTTCTAAGTTCGTCTGCAAACTTACCCTATTCGTTTCAATATTCAACGGGATGCCTAGAAATAATGTACAAAGTTCACTAAGAAGTGAGATTCTTCACACTTATAGTGTACTGGTCGGTCGCAGATTAAGAACAACTGCATGGCATTAAAATTAAACTTGGTATTGTATACAATTTTCTATTCGCATCTGGGGTGTCATAGAAATATAGTTTATCATATAGTTAGTGGTATATTTGCATAAAGGACGATGATATTGTTCAGAAGCTGTTGTAAAGGTTATTTTGTAGCTCACGTTGAGTGTAATCCCTTTGTGCTACTACAACAGTTACTTTAAAATCTATTTCGTATTTAGTGGTCACAGACGTAACTATTTCGAACAACGTCTATACTACGTCTCTATCATACTTTTAACCAACTTTCCAAAAAGGAGGAGGTTCTCAATTCGGCCGGTATATTTTTTTCTTACTCATCAGATGGTGCTAGTGTGAACCTCTTGTTCTTCATCCAATAGGGAATTAGCTAGTGTCACACCATTGGACATTCAATATTTGACAGCTGCTGTGATTGGACAAAAAATCTCTTCCTACATTTAGCAGCGATAACCCCCATTCTGGACGAGATAGTTTAACGTTCATAGAAAATCACATCGACTTTAGACCTTTTTTGCAACTTTCTTCTTGAAACATACGGCTCACTTTCAAGAGAAAAAACATAGGTACATTGGATTTACCAATAACACTTTTCTACGAGCCTCTTCCAAGAATAACAATCAAGATTTTACCTTACAACGGCTTTTGTAATAAAATCTATACATATAATAAAATCGTAGAAAAGTGCTGTCTGTACATTGAAAATAAAAATAAAAAAAATAGCAGGGGTTATTGTTATGTCGATGTCGAACCCAAAAATGTAATTAACTTTTTTTTTGTCTGTTTGTCTGTTTGTCTGTTTGTCTGTTTGTCTGTTTGTCTGTTTGTCTGTTCGTCTGTGCGCGCTAATCTCAGAAACGGCTGATCCGAGTTGGATGCGGTTTTCACGAATATATTGTGGGATGCTTAAATTTACATTTAGTGTTTGTTTCATGTCAATCGGTTCATAAATAAAAAAGTTATGTCAAATTAAAGAATCACGTCGAACATTCTATGCTTATACCATTAATCTCCGCAACTATTTGACGGACTTGGTTGAAATTTGGTACAGATATAGTTTAGAACCTTAGAAAGGACATAGATATATTTTTATTTCAAAAATCAAAAAATAAAAATAAGAAATAAATTATTTATAAATAATTCTATGTCGATTACACGACTTCGGTTCATGTTATTGTTTTAATTTATCGAAAAAAAGTAAATAAATAGTAAAAAGGTATGAAAAAAATAATATCAATATAATAAAACATTTAGTACAAAGAAAATGCTCTAACGGAGTATAGATAATTATATGTCGATCGTTACACGACTTCGGTTCATGTTATTGTTTTAATTCATCGAAAAAAGTAAATAAATAGTAAAAAGGTATGAAAAAAATAATATCAATATAATTAAACTTTTAGTACAAAGAAAATGCCCGAACGGAGTATAAATAAATAATCCAAGTTGTCTTTATCCTCGATAGATGGCGTTGGGATCGAAATAGATCGCGCTATGGTTTCGTTACATTCATTTGGTTGGGTATCGGCCGAGCGCTTCGGTACTATCGTAGAAAAAGTGTATTATCAGTCGTATGATTATTTGTCTGTAGTGGTCTTGCTGTTTCGTATATTCTAAATTGGTTTCGTTGTATTTGTCAATTAATAAGTTTATTTGTTGGGTTTTCCTGGTTTTTTGGTTAAACTATTTAACGTAGGTTTAGTTTGATATCGATTATTAGTAGTTACTGTAGTTAGTTTTTTTAATAAAATTGTAAGTCTAATTTATAAATTAATTAGATTAGATTTAAGTCGTTTCTTTTAAATTATTTAGTTTAAGCTTGGTTATTATAGCATAGAGGATAGGTTGTAATATAGTTTCTTTTTTAATTGTTATAAATTCGTAATTCGTAGCTTTCTTTAGTTTTAAGTTAGTTTAAGTCCGTTTTTAAACAATTTTTTCAATGCCCTAAGTGTGTATACATCTATTAAATTCAAACGCAGAGCTCATTATGTTGATTTTTGAAGAGTTCCCTGGAATATCTTCCACATCTCATTTTTGAAGAGATCCCGCGAGATCGGGAACTATGTGGTTAAAACCAAAAATTTGCCGGAAGTCACTATTCCACGCGAACGAAGTCGCGGGCAAAAGCTAGTAAGCAATAAATACAACATCAATTCACAATACGACTTCGTACGATTGTACTTAAAACAAACTCTGTACTTTGACCTGTGAGGGTTCATTGAACTCTGACTGAAAACAATGGCCGCTATTATCTAAATAAAAAAAGAAAACAAAGCTTAAAGAAAAGATAAACCCTTATCTCCTAACTGTGTTCTTCAGATTCCTAGGAGCTGACTTTTAAAATAAAGATTAGGTATTACAAGTCTTAGGTTTAAAACTAAAGACTACACTCTATTTAAGTGCAAATAAAGAATCATTTTGAATGGGCTAGTATTTTTTATTAAGATAATAAAAATAGGAGATAATC